>NC_142400.1:20829183-21089183 GCF_059441095.1 Idiotropiscis lumnitzeri | reverse complement strand
GATATTGCTGGTTCTCGATATTTATAATATTTTTGTTCCTGATTATGTGACTTTGCAGAGGTAGTACTAGGAAATTGAAAAAAAAAAACAAATCTAAAAAAATCAATCCCACTGTCAAGTTGGAATCACAAAATAAATCTCAATGGCACTTTAAGATATCTGAAATTGTTGATTCAAAATGGATAAACATGCACTTCATACATATAGAATATAAAATATGAGGGTGGGCTGAAAGAAAGCAGTTTTTCCAACTGTACTCGCTCGAGTGCAGTTCCTCGTGATGTTAAGAAAAAGTTGCCCAGATATCTGTCTTTGTACTATTTCCTGAACTCCACAGAATTTAAGAAACTATCGGAGCAAAATTTGGATCACTTGTTGAGTCTTGATTTGACATCTTCTTCTTGAATTAAAAAAACAAACACGCATTGAGTACATTTAGTTAAGGGTTTAATACCTCGTACTTTGCATCTATTTGGCGACTAATTCCAACAATTACACTAACACAGTGCTTGTTCTACTTTACATTACCAGCAATAGAGCACCTCCCTCTTTGTGCTATTTTTGTCGAGGTTCGGTGAACCGAGTGTGAGGGAAGGAGGACCCAAGAGCGACAGAGATGGTAGGAACAGGGTTTATTGGAGACAGAGGCGGCGCGGCGGGCCGAGCCAGGAGCGCGGCTGCGGGAGCGTGGGTGATCGGGCAGGCGTCGGAGCGGCGAGCACCGGGAGTCGCTGGTGGGCTGGCGGAGGCGCGGCGGGCGCGGCGCGGAAGAGGCGGGTGCGCGGCGTGTCGAGGGGAGCGCTGGCGGGACGAACGCCGGACAGGAACTCGGGATCGGGTGCGGGAAGCTCGGGTCCGGACAGGCTCGGGTCGGCTGGAAGGAGGACAAGAAAGCACGGAGGTCAGACAGGCACGGGGGAACACAGGATCAGGCGAACGAGCAGCGTGTCGGGACATGGGCCAGTACCACGGGAGTTGACGAGATAATCCGGCGTCTGGCTCCTGGCGCGGCTGGATCTTATGCTGGTCATGATTGCTGCTGACGAGCCGCAGGTGCGCAGGAGCCGACGCCCACTTTCTCCGGAGGAGTGCTTGGCTGGGAAAGGTCGCGAACCTGCAAGTAATCAGAACCGCCAGGCCCTCCTCCTCAACCCGAACCGTCACAGTACCCCCCCCCCTAACGGACGCCTCCTGGCGTCCTACCCGGTTTGTCCGGGTGCAGGGCGTAGAACTCCCTGATGGGGGAGTCGTTCAGGAAGAGCTTGCGAGGGATCCACGAGCGCTCCTCCGGACCGTAACCTTCCCAATCCACCAGGTATTGAAAACCCCTACCTCGGCGCCGCACATCCAACACCTTGGATACGGTGATTGCCGGGTGGTCGTCGATGATCAGGGGGGGTGGAGGGGCGACGGTCGGAGGGCTCAGAGGGCTGGAGGAAACAGGCTTGAGAAGGGAGACGTGAAAGGTAGGATGGATTTTGAGGGAGTCGGGGAGCTTGAGCCGGACGGAGCACGGGTTAATTACTTTCACGATCGGGAAGGGACCGATGAACCGGGGAGCCAGCTTACGTGAATCAGTCTGTAGGGGGAGGTCGTGTGACGAGAGCCACACCATCTGTCCGGGCTTGTAGTCCGGAGCTGGGGACCGGTGGCGGTCGGCCAGGCGCTTGTTTTTCTGTGCCGTACGAGTGAGGGAGGCCTTCACCTCGGCCCAGACTCCTCGGATCCGGCGGAGGTGCTCCTCGACGGAGGGGACGGCCACGGCATGCTCCTGGTCACTAAACAGAGGGGGCTGGTAACCGAAACAGGCCATAAAAGGTGACATACCTGTTGCAGCGGAGGAGAGGGAGTTGTGAGCGTATTCGATCCAGGGCAGGGCCTCGCTCCATGAGACCGGGTTGCGGGCCACCACGCACCGAAGTGCGGCTTCGAGGTCCTGGTTGGCCCGCTCGGTCTGGCCGTTGGTCTGCGGGTGGTAGCCGGAGGATAGGCTGGCGGTGGCCCCCACTGCCTTGCAGAACTCTCTCCAGACCTGCGAGGAGAACTGGGGGCCTCGGTCGGACACGATGTCCACCGGAATTCCATGGGGTCGGACGACGTGTTGGGTGAGGAGTTTAGCTGTCTCCAGGGCGGTGGGCAGCTTGGGAAGGGGGACGTAGTGGACGCACTTGGAGAAGCGGTCGATGAGGGTTAAGATGACGGTGTGCCCATTGGAGGGAGGAAGACCGGTGACGAAATCCAGGGCGATGTGGGACCAGGGGCGGCTCGGGATGGGCAGGGGATGGAGGAGGCCGGCCGGGACCGAGTGGGAGGCCTTACCGCGGGCACAAACGGAGCAGGCCAACACGAACTCGCGGGTGTCCTTTGCCATGCGGGGCCACCAGAAGCGCTGTTGGAGGAAGCGGAGGGTGCGCGCCACGCCCGGATGGCAAGTAAGCGAGGATGAGTGCCCCCATTGGAGAACCTGGGACCGCGCGGCCTCGGGCACGAACAAGCGGTCGGAGGGGCCTGGCCGGGGGTCCGGTTGTTCCTGCTGGGCCTCTCGGACGATCCGCTCGACCTCCCAGGTGGCCGCCCCCAGGAGGCAGGAGGAGGGTAGGATGGGTTCGGGCGTATCCTGGCTGGCGGGAGATGAGAACAGGCGGGAGAGGGCATCAGCCTTACCGTTGTTGGAGCCGCGTCGGAAGGAGAGGGTGAAGTTGAATCGACTCAGGAACAGGTTCCAGCGAGCCTGGCGAGGGTTCAGCCTCTTGGCGGACTGCAGGTAGGCCAGGTTTTTGTGGTCGGTCCACACCAGGAAGGGGGTCGGGGTGCCCTCGAGCCAATGTCGCCATTCTTGGAGGGCCCACACCACCGCCAGCAGTTCCCGGTTCCCGACATCGTATTTTTTTTCCGCCGGCGACAGGCGCCTGGAAAAAAAGGCACAGGGGTGGATTCTCTGGGTTACGGGGTCCCGCTGGGAGAGGACGGCTCCCGCCCCGGTGTCGGAGGCGTCCACCTCGACGACGAATTGTTGCGAGGGGTCGGGGTGCTTGAGCACCGGGGCGCTGGTGAAGGCCTCTTTGAGGTGGGCAAAGGCTTGGGAAGCCGCCGGGGTCCACTGGAACGGGGTGGCTGTGGAGGTGAGCGCGGTGAGAGGACTGGCTACCTTACTGTAGTCCCGGATGAAGCGGCGGTAGAAGTTGGCGAACCCTAAGAAGCGCTGAAGCTCCTTACGAGTCGCGGGCGTGGGCCACTCCACCACGGCCTGGATCTTGGCGGGGTCCGGCTGAAGTTGCCCCCGGGCGATGATGTAGCCCAGGAAGGGCACTGAAGAGACGTGGAACACGCATTTTTCGGGCTTGACGAAGAGGCGGTTCTCCAGGAGGCGCTGGAGAACCAGCCGGACATGTCGGCGGTGATCTGGGAGAGAGCGGGAGAAGATGAGAATGTCATCGAGGTAGATAAATACGAACCGGTTCAGCATGTCACGAAATATGTCCATCATCAGGGCCTGGAAGACGGCGGGGGCGTTGGTGAGGCCGAAGGGCATCACCAGGTACTCGAAGTGCCCCAGGGGGGTGTTGAACGCCGTCTTCCACTCGTCCCCCTCTCGGGTGCGGACCAGGTGGTACGCGTTTCGGAGGTCCAACTTGGAGAAAACCTGGGCCTCGCATAGGGGTTCGAAGGAGGGATCTATGAGGGGGAGCGAAGACTTGTTTTTAACTGTGATTTGGTTCAGGGGCTTGAAATCGATGCAGGGACGGAGCGAGGAATCCTTCTTCTTGACAAAAAAGAATCCAGCTCCCAAGGGAGAAGAGTAGGGGCGAATGAGCCCGGCTGCCAGGGACTCACGGATGTAACTCTCCATCGCCTCCTTCTCTGGCCTGGAGATGTTGTACAGGCGGCAGTTGGGTAGGGGAGCCCCCGGGAGAAGGTTGATGGCGCAGTCGTAGGGCCGATGGGGAGGGAGGGTGCGGGCGAGGTCCTTACTGAAGACCTGGGCGAGGTCGTGGTACTCGGGAGGCACGGTGGAGACGTCGGGCCGAGGAGGAGCGGGGGGAGGAGAGGAAGGAGCCGGATCCGCGGAACACAGGCAGTGGGAGTGACAGAACTCGCTCCATCCGGTGAGGGAACACCTCCTCCAGTCAATGGCGGGGTTGTGGGTCTGGAGCCACGGGAATCCCAGGACCAGGGGGACCTGGGGGGAGTGGATGAGGAACAGTCGGATGGATTCCCGGTGGTTGCCCGAAACGATGAGGGTCAGTGGGGTGGTCTGCTGGGAGACCTGGGCAATGAGGTGCCCGTCCAGCGCCACCACCCGCCGGGGGGAGGCGATGGGTTCCATGGAGACCCCGAGTTGGCGTGCTAGGGTTAGGTCCAGGAAGCTTCCGTCGGCCCCCGAGTCGATCAGCGCGGTGACCGGGAGAGGGGCGTGTTGCCCCAGCAAACGCGCGGGGATCGACATCCGGGGGGAAGAGCCAGTGGCGGACACCAGAAGGCCTGGTTGCCGAGAAAGGCGTCGCTGCCGCTCCTGGGCGTCCAGGGTGGTCCTTCCCACTTGCATGGGTTCATCCGGGCCGGCGGAGGGCGGGGCCGGAATCGGAGGGCTGCTTTCGGCGAGGGAGGCCGCAGAGTGAGCGGCTGGCCTGGGCGGCCGCCGGGACCGGTCGTCCTGCCGGTCCCGTAACCGGTGGTCGACCTTGATGGCCAAGACGATCAGCTCTTCGAAGGTCGAGGTTTCGTCGCGCACGGCCAGCTCGTCCTTAAGGGCATCGGTCAGCCCGTTCAGGAAGACCTCGCGGAGAGCCGGTTCGTTCCAGTGGCTCTCGTGAGCCAGGATGCGGAACTCGACCGAGAAGTCCGCTGCCGAGCGGGAGCCTTGTCGGAGGGTGAGCAGTCTTCGGGACGCCTCGCGTCCTTGGACGGGATGGTCAAACACGCGCCGCAGCTCCTGGCAGAACTCCGGGTAGGAGGACATCGCTGGTGACGAAACCTCCCACAACGCTGTAGCCCATTAGGCGGCGCGGCCGCGGAGCAGGTTCGTCATGTACGCTATCTTGGCCCGGTCGGAGGAGTAGCTGTGGGGTTGCAGGTCGAAAACTAGTGACGTGCTGAGGAGGAATTGGCTGAAAGAGCCTAGGTCCCCGGAGGAGGGCTCGGGCGTGGGAACGTGGGGCTCCCGGCTGCCCGCGAAGGACGTCGCGGGAGCAGGAGGGGCCGGGGAAGCGCCGCTAGGGAGGACGGAGAGGGAAGCGAGCGAGCCCACCTGGTTGGAGAGGTGCGTGAGTTGGCGGTGGATTGCCTGGAAGGAGCCCGGGCACTCCTGAAGCATCCTCTCGTGGCGCTCAAGCTGGCTTCCTTGGAGGGCGAGCGCCTCCCCGAGGGAATCCGGGGTCGCTGGGTCTATTGGGTTGGCCGGATTATTCTGTCGCGGTTCGGTGAACCGAGTGTGAGGGAAGGAGGACCCAAGAGCGACAGAGATGGTAGGAACAGGGTTTATGGGAGACAGAGGCGGCGCGGCTGCGGGAGCGTGGGTGATTGGGCAGGCGTCGGAGCGGCGAGCACCGGGAGTCGCTGGTGGGCTGGCGGAGGCGCGGCGGGCGCGGCGCGGAAGAGGCGGGTGCGCGGCGTGTCGAGGGGAGCGCTGGCGGGACGAACGCCGGACAGGAACTCGGGATCGGGTGCGGGAAGCTCGGGTCCGGACAGGCTCGGGTCGGCTGGAAGGAGGACAAGAAAGCACGGAGGTCAGACAGGCACGGGGGAAAACAGGATCAGGCGAACGAGCAGCATGTCGGGACATGGGCCAGTACCACGGGAGTTGACGAGATAATCCGGCGTCTGGCTCCTGGCGCGGCTGGATCTTATGCTGGTCATGATTGCTGCTGACGAGCCGCAGGTGCGCAGGAGCCGACGCCCACTTTCTCCGGAGGAGTGCCTGGCTGGGAAAGGTCGCGAACCTGCAAGTAATCAGAACCGCCAGGCCCTCCTCCCAAACCCGAACCGTCACAATTTTAGTATTACACTTTTTTAAACAATTTTTCAAACATCATTAAGTGCATAAAAGGCTAAGATCCAAAGCAAAACAAATGTATGCAGGTACTGCAATTCAAAGGAGAGTTTAGCCTTCTCCCAGTAACAATTGATACTCATCTTTAAGTGTTCCAAATATGTTGTAATGTTATGGTGCCAAACATCAAGTCGCAGGTGGGCAGAACCAGAAGTGACACTTGTTTCATTTTACTCCTCTGACAAGATTACACAAGATTCAAAATTCAAGCTCAAACACAATATTTTAGTTGCATCAGGGCGTTATTGGGCTAAAAAGGTTTCTGCTCATTTAGTGCTCAATTCTTTGATTGCAACTTCTCATGACCATTTCACAATTAGGGGATAGTGGAATGCAAAATTACCGTCTAGATTTGTTTAAACAATATTGTATTCTCTTTTTCTTCATGCGAACAAAACATACTACATGGATATAGAACTGGAACTGGAGGGCCACGGTTCAAGTCTCACAGCATACAAAAAGAAGCAAACAAACAAAAAAATGTTTTAGTGAAATGCTAGTCAGCTTCCTGGCAATGCTTTCCATGAACAAAGCACCAAGCCCCAGAAATTCGGCTCTATTTGTGTGGCTCTTCCACTCGGATGTCACTCTTTACGGTTGGAGTGGGAGGAAAATGTACAGTGAACGTTTTGGAATTATTTACATTCCTACATAAATTGGTAAAAAAATCTCGTCTGATCATCTAAATCACACGAATAAACAGAGCATGCTTAAACTATATAACACCACTATAACATGTAAATATTGAAGAACAGGGAGGAAAAAGTAAATGAGCCTAGGCTAAAGATTCTCCAAGCGCTATCAGAGTCAGTTGTGAAAGAGAGAGAGAGAGAGAGAGAGAGAGAGAGAGAGAGAGAGAGAGCAGCTCCTCTCATTCCCTTCAAAATCGGGGCAGTTGAAGAACACACAGTGCTTGATATTCTGGAAAAAGAAATGCATGAGATTGGAGCACACAAAAGTGTTTTTACAGGTAAAATGCAAGATCACCCCTTGCCGGATGATGTAGTTGACCATGCATGTGATGCAGGCAATTTGAGATCGCCTTGCACCTTCAATAATGCATCCGTGTGTGACACACTAACACCCTCCCACCCGTTACTGTGCCACACCTAAATATTCTTAACATGATAATGATAATAATTCATTCAATGAATTGATTTCCACAATGAGCCAGAGGGATTGTCCTACATCCACCACACACATTTGCGAAGCACCGAATTTGTTCACCTGCATATTGATCAAATCCCCCAAAATCTTGAAACACGGTATACCACCGGTGCCACCAATGAGACCTACTGTTAGTGCATCGAAAATCGAATCTACTTTTTGTCACTAAATTGGCAGAAACGCCGGGGGCGAGCCAGCGCTGTTAGCCGGAGCACCCAGGAGATGCAACATAGTTCCAAACACTGTAAACTAGACTTGCCCTTGCACAAAAATGATTAGGTCATTGTTTTTACACCGAGCACATGGGTGTCTGTCTACAAAAATAGGCCCCCCCATTGAAGAAGAAAAAATGGCACAACATCCCATCATCTAAACCTGATCTCTGCTATGAAGCATGGAAGAGGGAGCATGATGGTATAGATGTGCTTTGATGCCTAGAAAACTTGGTATCAACAATGGAAAATTATTTCAAAAGTTTATCACGTTATTCTGCTTTTGCCCAACGGTTGAAGCTTGAACTACGATGGGTGTTGCACAAGACAATGATCCAAAGCCAAAAGCGAATACATAAAAATGGCTTCAGAAGAAGAAAATGTGTGATCCAGACTGGCACAGTCAAAATCCTGACCTCAAGCCAATTGAGATGCTGTGGCAGGACCTCAAGAGAGATATTCAGACCAGATATCCCAAAAATATTGCTGAACTGGGACAATTTGTAAAAGAAATGGCCCAAAATTAAACTTATTCATTGTGCACATCGGATCTGCAACGACACGAAAGTTCTTGTTTGCGGTTCTTGCTGCCAATCGAGATTCAACCAGTAAGAAAATCCAAGGGTTCACTCACATTTTGCTCACTGTCCAGTGAATGTTAAATATGATATATAAAAATATGTAACATAAAATGTTTGTGCTATTCGTTTAAACAGGGGCGGCACGATGGACGACTAGTTAGCAGGATAGCCTTACAGTGCAGAAGTGTAGTGTTCCTGCGTAGAGTTTGCATGTTCTCCACAAGCCTGTGTGGGTTTTCTCCGGGTACTCCGCAGTGTTGTTTTCGTCAACGATGACGATGACGGAAATATTTCGTTAACGCCCCTTTTTTTCATGATGACAACGAGACGAAAACATGACGTGGCGTACATTAAATTTTCGTTGACGAGACGGGACGAAATTGTTAGCATGTGGTTCGTCAGACGCTCAAAATTTAAGACATCCCTTCCCTTCTGTCTTTCAAAACAAGCGCAACCTATCTTTCGTTTGGGCACGCCCACCACCAGCACAGCACGCAAGGGCGCATGCGCCGCGCACGCACTGTCACACATACTGGTGTCGCACGAACACGTCTTCGGTCATTCGTCTCGGCTCGCACACACTGACATGCGTTCCTTTGACGGACCATGGCGACTGTGACACTCACAAGGCTACTTCGCTCTGATAACCGCAGGCTTGGTACAAGTAAACAAGTCATATGTTTGATAGAGTTTGTACTTGTACTACTGTACTGTAGAACAAGTCCTCGCTCCCTCCCACGGCACGGGTCCACGTCCAAGGGAAGGTCCTCCCCAGGTTAGTCATCGTCTGGATAGTTGATTCCCGTCTGGTCCCCAAGACTGGCACGCCAAGGTTGGCCTTCTCCGGCGGGCAGTCTCTCCGTCTCTCTCCCCACTGGCATTCCTCTGTAATCTTGTCGGTGTGCATGTATATGCAGGTATACGTGTATGTGCGTGTGTATGTGCAGGTGTAATTATGTGTCTATGTATGTGCAAGTGTGTATGTACGTGTACTCCGATCTCCAATTATGTCTTTCGGAATGTGTTCTTTGCGATAGCGTCTGTGTGAGTCCTCCAGTGCCCAATTTGGTATGTTTGCATCTCTACAGCCAATGTGGAGAATGTACTTCGTCGTATTTGTCCATGAAGTGCTGTGAATGTGAGGGCAGCTCATGGAAATGCTATGTGTGCAAATTTGTTCTCACTACTGAGAATTTCAATAAAGTTCACACATTTAAACTAATTACTATAAATGTAGCATATGAGAATAATATAATAAATCATGAAACATCATGACTACAATCCCAGTCAATCCTATCTATGCACAGTACTTCTTCTTTCATTTGATAAATGCTTTTTGTTTCTTCAATGTTTAACATATTCAGTAAATATAAACCTGCTAAATTAAATAATTGACCTTCTGTCCTGTAAGTGTTTAAAATAATGCCAGCAATCCTAATACAATCCTTCACTACTACAAGTCAATGTTGTGAAAACGTTTTTATTTTATGTTGCTTTAAGTGAAATAAAGCCAGTTACCAAATAAAACGTTTTGTTTCTTGGCTTATTTTGGAGCAATCAACATTGATTCCACTGTTACGTTATCTGTTTGTAATGCATAATCCGTAATAGTCCAACAGAAAGTCTTTGCTATTGAGTGGAAACCTTGTATGGCTATTTTTAACTAAAAAAGACTAAAACCTTTTTTAGTTTGGGTCTAATAAATTTACAAAAACTAGACAAACCTTTTTTTTGTGTGTGTTTCCGTTGACTAAAACCAACTAAAACCTTTTTGAGTTTTCGTCGACTAAAACCCACTAAAACCATTTTGAGTTTTCGTCTACTAAAACTAGACTAAAACTATCACAAATAGGAATGACAAAATTTGACGAAAACTAACAAGCATTTTCGTCCAAATGACTAAGACTTAGACTAAATCTAAAATGCCCGCCAAAAACAACACTGGTACTCCGGTTTTCTCCCACATTCCAAAGACATGCATGGTAGGTTGACTGAACACTCTAAAATTTACCCTATTTATGAATATGAGCGCGGATGGTTGTTTGTCATTGTGTGCCCTGCGATTGGCTGGCAACCAGTTCAGGGTGTACCTTGCCTACTGCCCGAAGACAGCTGGGATTGGCCCCAGCAGCCCCGCTAACTTTGTGAGGATAAGCGGCTTAGATAATGGATGGATGGATGGATAGTTTAAACAGCCTCTATTTATTCTTGTGATTTAGATGTCCTCCCCGTGTCTGCCTGGGTTTCCTCCCACATTCCAAAAACATGCATGGCAGGTTGATTGGACACTCTAAATTGCCCCTAGGTATGAGTGTGACTGCGTATGGTTGTTCGTCTCTGTGTGCCCTGCAATAGGCTGGCAACCAGTTCAGGGTGTACCCCGCCTACTGCCTGAAGATAGCTGTGATGATGGGCTCCAGCACATAAGCTCAGGGAGAACATCAGAACTGTAACTATTCACCATAATTAATACATAAAAAAATAATCAAAGTGCATGCGTGTATTTAAAGGTACTCTTTGTGAAAATGGTTTTGAAAACAAATAAGACAAACATTATTTTCCATTTTTGTACAACATTGTAGTCACCCAACCTGTTACACAATTTAAATGTAAAATATAATAAGGCAAACACATTTATAAGCATGGATGTTTAAAGTAACATTGCTAGCATTTAGCAAATGGAGGTGAAATGGCAGGAAAGCGTATGTTAAAGGTCACGCGATATGTTTCCCGTATCATTGCAGTCCACCAATAAGTGCTGCCCGCCCAGCGATGACGTAATGTCATGAATATGCAAATTGGTGGCTGGTGGTTGGGAGGCTCTGGAATCGGCATCCCCTCTGCCATCATCATCACTGAGCTTCAGCATCCGACTAAAAGGTAAGAAAAGAACATTAGCTGATCTTTTTGTCCTCCAATTTGATCAAATGGGTGACAATAAGGGTGTGACCATTACAAAAGGGTACATTTGACTGCATGTGGACGACAGCTTTACACTTATTGTTGCTTTTAACAATGGCTCACCGAAAAGACATTGCAGGATCAAACTACTACACTGGTTTTACTTGTTCGGAAGAAGCAAGATATTTTATTGAAATTGTAGTTGGGAAATAGGCAAGTTTACATGGCCAAACGGGTCATAATAAAATGTTTGAACTAGGCAAATGAAGTAAAGTATCGTATGCACTTGAGTAAGAGTGAGTCATCGTACATGTTGGGAAAGAGGAGCTGATGGCTGACATCGCTTGGTGTACATATACAGGAGCTCGGCTCATTTTTATTTTAGTCATAATGATAAAATCGCCATTTGACTCAGAGTAAACCCAGCATTAATAGCCTTTGACTTTGTCTGGTTTTTGTTTCCTTTTGTGCACACCCTCTAACCCCACCTCCGACGCATGCATGGGGTCTAATTGGATGAGCTGCACCTGATCCCACATACACCTCATCAAACTGAGACTAAATGGCCAGTCAGTTGTCTTGGGCGTCATCTAAAACTCCGAGTTTGTCTGCATGGGCCGTGTTCAAGAGTCAAAAGCGGAGCTTACCTATGCATTCGGTGTGAAGCTGAAGGGTGGTGTTATGCTACAACTACAGGGTTAAGGCATGGATGTTGTCGAGGATGAGCTGAGCCTCTGACACCATGATGCAGCCATCATCGTCCACCGACTCGCCGAAGCAGGCGGACAATAGCAGCCGGAAGCAGCAGCGCTCCTCCTCCCCCGCCGGGCCGAAAGACGCCGGACCCAAAGCGACGCAAAAAGGGAGTAACCTGTCAAAGCATCTCGCCTCAAAGCAAGCGGTGGGCGCAGGCGGAGGGCGAAACAGCCGAGGTCATTCTCCAGTCTCATCGGGCAGGGAGCGGCAGGCCGGGGGCGCTCCCGTATCTAAAGGCGCGGCCGCTGTTCAGGTCGCCGGTGCTGAAAGCCCCACGTTAAGCTGGGCTGCGCCAGACAGAGGCGTCACCCAGACATCCGACGACTCTCCGCGCCTGGGCCCCGATGCCTCCTCCCCATGCAGAGCCGATCCGAACAGAGTGGTGTCGGACCAGCCCTGCTCATCCAAATCCCCCAAATTGAGGAGTAAAAACCAGAAAGGAGGGGACGCCTCTGCGACGAGTAAGAAAAGCTCCAAAAGCACAGTCGGCTGTGGACCCGGCTTCTGGAAGGAGGGGTGCTTACAATCCGAGCTTATTCAGTTCCACCTGAATAAAAGCTTGGGGAAGAAAAGAACAAAGATGCAGGCAAAACCACCATCTCCCCCATCCTTGGAGCTGTCCCCTGAGCCTGAGCCTGAGCCCCCACAACTACCACCCCCCCAGCAGGACCAGACACTACTGGAAGAGGTGGAACGGCTTGAGGATGAAAATGATGATCTTAAGGTAAATTCTACACCTATCTTACAATTCATGCATGAAGTGACAGTGTCCCACCTGTTGTATTTCCTTGCTCCATTGTAAGTGCTGCTGGGCCATGCAATTTGGTACATGCGCCTAAAGTGGAGACTTAGCTGACTTAATGTACCCCTCATCAGAGGTGGGCAATTACCAAATTTTGCCAGTCTGTCATTCGTCAGTGACCTGGGCAGCCATCCATCATCGGATGTCATTTTTTTTTCAAGCTGAATGAAATTGTAATTGACAAGCCTGTCTGTCTGTTGCTTCCATCATCAATTCTGTCACTTAAAAAAAAAGAACCATTAAATGAAAAACCCATCCATCCATTTATTATCTGAACCAATTTGATTAAAATGGTAAATGGAGTACTACAGTACATCATACAGTTTCTGCTCAAAAATCTTTACACACAGAATTGTTAAGTGGAAGCCTCAACTTTAGTTTTACTAAAACAACACGATACAACTTTATTTATATAGCACAATTCATTACATGCATTATGGGCCTCGCTGCAAGGACAATCGCAAACAATAATGCTTTTATTTGCGATGTGAACAGTGTACATTTTTTTATTTTATTTGCAAAACCCGCAGAAACTGGAGGTGTGTGGTGTTAGAACTCTCCCACATAAACTGACTGAAGTGATGTGTCATCAGGCATTGCATGACATGATGACATCGAGCCATGATCAAAACATTACAATATTTATTGATTGGTTGATCATATATACACATTTACATGATGGAAATAAAAATTGGAAGAAAGAAAGAAAAATCATCAATAGATGTCATAATTCAACGCAGTTTACAAGGATTTATGTTTCAAAGGGAGTAGGATGAAGTACAATAACGCATCAAGTCCTATCGCTTGTTCTCTATATATTTCTCATACAAATTGTGACACTAATTATTTACATTACATTATTACACACATGGCATTTCAATGAAAAACCTTTCCACTAAATAGTTTTTCATTGTTTTTATTGAAGAAGTTCTTCATTGCATGCATATGCTGACTCTAAACTTGTGAGAGGTGCCTTTCTATGCTTGCATGTATACGCAGTGGAGTTTAACGCTCTCGTGATTATGACATACTTGTTGTGGTGCATGGAAGCAATAAATGAAAAGTGGGAAAGGTTTCCATTGAATATAGTATAAGTTACATTGGGCAGCATGACTGCTTCTTTAACCAGGGCACATTAGATTGACATTGCAGCACAGAGAAGGTGAAATCTGATTGGACAAAATATCTGACATCCACACACACATGCAAATACTAAAAAAGCAGTGCAGCTAAAGGAAAATAACTGACTGTTATGGAAAAAAAAATCACATTTCTTGTACCAAATATTAGAATGGAAGTTGTAACGTTCAGTAGGCCGGTGTTTCTGATTGTGTTTATGTCAGCAGAGAAGGCCTTACTGCCTGATTGGCTATACCACTATAAATAACACATTGGTGATACATAAGAAATGTTCTTTATATAGAGCAGGGCTCTTAAGTTTCGGTCCTCAAGTGTCGCTTTCCGGCGTGTTTCCCATCTCTCCCCGCTGCAACACACGTGATTCAAATGATCAGGATTGTTATCAGGCTCCTGCCGAGCTTTCTGATGAAGTGATCATTGGAATCAGGTGTGTTGCAGCAGGGAGAAATGGGAAGCCATACTGGAAAGCGGCCCCCGACAATCGGCAATTGCGACCCCTGATATTGAGCCTATTTAATCAGATTTTGCCGCCTAGCTATATGTTCCATTGTTTCCCAGATTGAAATTGAGGAGATGCGAGCAGAGATGGATGAGATGCGGGACACCTTCTATGAGGAAGACACCTGCCAGCTGCATGACATGCGCAGAGAGTTGGAGAGAGCAAACAAGAATTGCAGAATACTCCAATATCGGCTGAAGAAGGCTGAGAGAAAAAGGATCCGCTTCACAGAGAGTGGCCAAGTGGATGGAGAAATGCTCAGAAGCCTTGAGCAAGACCTGAAGGTGACTTTAACAAGCACTTCAATTGTCAATCTTTTACGTAGGTTCCATGCAGTTCATTGATTGTATGTGCATTCTCGAACCAGGTGGCAAAGGATGTGTCTGTGCGTTTGCACCATGAGCTGGAAAATGTGGAGGAGAAGAGGACAAGGACTGAGGAAGAGAATGAGAAGTTAAGGCAGGAACTGATAGAAGTGGAAGTCACCAAACAAGCTCTTCAGAATGAGCTAGAGAAAGCTAAAGAGGTGAGGAGACAAAAAATAACCTGTCTTCATTGAGGTGAATACAAATAATGAAAAGTGCACACAGAATGCTAGTCTTATTTACTTATCACTCTATACATATGTTTTCATTAAATGCACCGTACATATATGAGGTTAATGTTGCTCATTTACTCTATTTATACAATCACAATGCCTGTGCAGCCCAGCACATTATGGATGAACAATAGCGATGATAAATGAGAATGAGACAAATTATATAAATTGTTTTCATGTATATTAAATCTATTTCCTCCAAGTGATAGAAACAGCTACTGGCAGCTGAAGCATCATCAACAGCAGATGATAATGATGATGTGAATGCTTTTTTTCCCTTCAGCTTTCCCTGAAAAGAAAAGGAAGCAAGGATCTCCAGAAAGAGAAGAAGGCTCAGCAGACCCCAACTGAGGTGAGACAGTCGGTTTTGGCAATGTGCTACTATTTACATTGGCATCTGTTGGTTAAAAGATTTTGTACATGCGTATAATAGATTTAATCACTTGTATTGCTCATAACATAATGCACAGCCAACCCTTTGCCAAGTTTCGTTTCTCTTTTCGATACTAGTATGATGACCATATTTCGATTTCCAAAAAATAGGACACTCGGCCCAGTCTCAAGATACTGAAATGATACTCAAAGATGCCAAACATTATAACTCTAATATAATTAAAGAAACACAGCACAATATTAGATGTTGCATATTGCAATATTGACATTCTTGCTATATTTAACGTACGTTAAGTAATATTTAGTACAGGGGTGGGCACATTTTTTGATTGGCGGGCCACAATGGGTTCTAAAATTTGACAGAGGGGCCGGACCAGGAGCAGATGGATGGAGTGTTTTGGTCACCTCACCTCATCGGAGAAAAAAAATACATTTAATTTTAAATGAAAGTGAACAAAAGCATTAAAATAATTATTATAAACACAGCCTTTTTTTTTTTTTGCAAGATTTTCTCCATTATTCCAGCAGACGAAAAGGTAGCTGTTTGAAAAACCACAGTATTTCGAAAATAAAACATTAACAAGGTTTATTCATTTAATTTTTTTCACGTTCGGCAGGCCGGATTAAAACGTTTAACGGGCCGCATGTGGCCCCCGGGCCGTAGTTTGCCCACGCCTGATTTAGTATCTAATGAAGGAAATATTATTTTTTCAAGTGCAAAAAATGAATGTATTATTCTTAAATTCTTGATTAGTAATGCCCCCTAGAAACTTCACCTATTGGTGACAAGCATTCAAAGTTGCATCTGGGTGCGACATGGCTCCGTTGTGAACGTTGTCTTCTCCCAACCCAGAGATTGTTGGTTCAAATCCCAGCCTTTGAGTAAGATACTGAACCCTGGGATGCTCCTGATGATTTGTCATCAGTAGGTCAATAGGGAGTTGCATTGAGTGCCTTGTTGTGAAAAAGCACTAGACCATTCCCTTTTCTATCTGATTGGTCATGTTAGCATACAAATTTGAATTTATTGGACATCTTTGGCATTCTGCACTGTGCGTGCCATTATCACCATGACAATATATTATGCATCCCTAATTTAAACCATACCTTCTCTTTATGGGTATAGAAATTAAATAACTAAATAATAGTATCACTCCTTTGAAGTCTTACTTAAATATGTTCTAAATAATGGCTCTTCTGTAGACAATCCAACTTTAACGAAACATTTCTTACTACCTTTTTAATGTAATAATATAAATAAAAGTCAGTAGTCTCATAAAGATATTAATTTAACAAAGAAAAAAAATATCAATTCAGTCTTTAGTTTTCTTCCTCATAATTGATTTATTCTCTCTCCTGTGTTCGTGGAGCTAACAATTAAGGAACTTGGTCAAATTTGCTGATGCTCTCCTCGTACAGTTTTTTTTATGTTTTGTGTCCATAAGAGCTTTGAGATCTCCTACTGGCACCATTATTAGACATTTAAAAATGTACATGCACGCTTTGCACTCTGTGTTGTCACTGTCCTCAGCTTCAAACCGTAATCCGTCCAGTGACATCAATCACAGCGGAGAAACACAGACGAATGAAAGGGATGTCGAATTGCATTGCTTGCTTATTCAACTGGGGCTTCATTCCATCCCATTTGAGTAGCAAACAGATTTCTAGGCACTCAAGCTTGTAAAAAAACAAAACAACCCCCCCCCCCCAAAAAAGCACTCAACCTCTCATTTGTTCCGCAAAACGTCACTCAAATTAAACTAATGCTAATTGTTCCGGTGAAAAAGAATTAAAGACATTTTCATGAATTTATAAACCACCCCCAGATCACCGAACAGGGTGTAAAAAAATAAATAAGTGGACATGACCAAGCAAAAGATGATGTTTGGTCACCCTAGTTTCTGGTTCCATAGTTGAAAAAAAAAAATTAAAGAGAAGGAAAAATCTATTTTACTAAGCAGAAGTAAAAGAAGAAAGATGCTTGATTTTTGCTGCAGATTTTTTTTCTCTGAAAATGTTATTGACCCTCAAGCAGTGCAATAGCAGCAGTCAACTTCTAGACGGTTCCACTGTAACAACAGCAGATAGGCAATATTAGTGACCTCCTAGCACACATAAAGTATGTATCCGCAAAGAGCATTGCAATATGGGCTAAAACAACAAAACCCCAAATATTTTTCTTTCCACGTACAGTAAATCACTAAAGGTAATGATCTCCCTCCGAATCATAGGAAGAAAATGACGATCTGAAGTGCCAGCTGGCCTTCATCAAAGAGGAGGCTGTCTTAATGAGAAAAAAGATGGCAAAGATAGACAAGGAGAAGGACCGCCTGGAGCAGGAGCTGCAGAAGTATCGCTCCTTCTACGGAGATGTGGACAGCCCACTGCCCAAAGGTGAAGCTGGGGGTCCACCCACCACACGGGAATCTGAGCTGAAGCTCCGTTTGCGCCTCGTTGAGGAAGAAGCCAACATCCTGGGGAGGAAGATTGTCGAGTTGGAAGTGGAAAACAGGGGACTTAAGGCTGAGCTGGATGACATGAGGGAGGACAGGTGACGAATCATCATATAATCATTAAATTGTCTACAGCAATGATGGATGAACTTTTGTGCTCAAGGACAAAATTGGATTTTCCAAATGCACAAAAGAGCCAGGTCCTTCATAGATGAGACACAAAAAACATGATTATCAAATGTGTTTAGAAAACATTATACTTTCAAATTTGCGGTTTGTTCCCACATTCCCTAAAACATCCATGTAAGATCAATTGTGGACTCTAAATTACTCATAGGTCTGAAGGTGAGTTTGATTGGTTGTCTAGATTTGCCCTGCAATTTGCTGGCACCTCTAGCCCAAAGTAAGCTGCGATAAGTTCCTGGACACCTGTGGCCCGTGTGAGAATAAGTAATATATGTAGAATTGTGTACTCACTGGGCCATACTTAGCCCATCCCTGGTGTAATACTTGATTGGGACTGTATGTGGACACATGCCAATGCTCATTGTCCTCTCCTAGTCTGGCGGCTGCAGGGGTGGATGGCGAAGGCCGTGGAGGTCAGCAGTGCCGAGAGCAGGGTGAGGCGCTGTCTGAGCTGAGGCAGCAGCTGCAGCTGGTGGAGGATGAAGCAGAACTCCTGCGCAGGAATTTAGCAGATGTAGAAGAGGAAAACAAAAAGGTAATTGATCAGTGGCTTTCCATAAAAAGAATAAATCGGACCAAAGCATGCAGGTCGTCCATCTTTAAATGTGTAATATTTTTTTCTGTTTTGTGATTAGGTGACAAATGAGCTGAACAAACTCAAGTACAAAGCTGGATCCCATGAAGCTGGCTCTAGACACGGAGGTTTGTTTTTTTTTTTTTCAGTCATTCGTAAGACAACAAGCAGCTGTAGAGCAGAACAATGACCGTAAACGAGTCTCTGAGGAAAAATGTGTTTCATAATGCCTCCAGGTGGAACAAATTAAAGTTTCATTTGTAGAGCTGTCCCACTTTTCACTGTTGGCTTGTTTGAAAATCCCAGGAGCAACTGACCCTGCTAAAATGGACGCCCTCCAGGAGGAACTTAAGGCGGCCCGTCTGCAGATCAATGAACTGAGCGGCAAAGTGATGCAGCTTCAATATGAGAACCGCGTGTTGCTGTCTAATATGCAGCGTTATGACCTGGCTTCACACCTGGGCATACGAAGCAGCCCAAGAGACAGTGATGCCGAGAGCGATGGAGGGCGGGACGATGACACCCCCTCGACCTCAGCCTCATCACCTCGCCTCCTGCCACCTCACCGTAAACGGGAGGGCCCCATTGGAGGCGAGAGTGACTCGGATGAGGTGAGGAACATCCGTTGCCTTACCCCAACACGCGCCCTCTACTCACCTGTGGAGAGCCGTTTTTTATCCAGAAGCCTGAAGGACCGGCAGCAGATGATAGACATCCGAATCGAGGCCGAAAGGCTGGGCCGGACCATCGACAGGCTCATTGCAGACACTAGCACCATTATTACTGAGGCTCGGGTGTACGTCACCAATGGTGAGCTGTTTGCTAGGCTTGATGATGAAGACGAAGGTGGCAGGTATGTATGAGGTGCATTAGGTCATACACTTTGCCATGCCTTAGACTGCAAATAAGGAACACGAATCTCTTGCGTTGCAGGATCCGAGAACATGAGTTGCTATATCGTATCAATGCACAGATGAAAGCCTTCAGAAAAGATCTGCAGGGCTTCATTGACCGGTTAGATGTTCCTAAACAAGATGATAAACAACCGGAGGAACCTCTATCTGTAAGCATGATTCAGTACACAAGTAGTGTGCAAAAGTCGCTATCATTAGATTCATGATTAGTCAGCATCTTTTAGATCATTGAAGTGTCTATATGGCACATTGTCCTGGACAAACAATCACTGCTATTGCAACACATATTGATTACAGTTTTAATATGTTAAAATAGTGGCAGTCAACATTTTTTAATCATAGCACTGTACATGGTAGTGGCCATACGCACAGAACTGAAAGTAATCTGTTATCTACTTTTTAAGAGTATGCTAACTTTATGCTAACTACTTGACAATGTTCTCCTTTCTCCCCTTTTTATTCCCCTCATCAAGATGTTTCAGCCCATTATTTTGCTGATTCTCATTCTTGTTCTGTTTTCCTCACTCTCTTATGCCACCATTTTTAAACTTGTGTTTCTTTTTACCCTTTTCTTTGTTTTGTAAGCCTCATAATTGAATGTAGGCTTCATTTTTTGTCTATTTATTTCATGTAGTGCTTAATTTTAATTCTGTTGCATTGCACACAAGGTCACTCAAGGTACAAGACATTATCAATTTAAAAGCACGGCCCAAGCTATCCATCACTTCAAATGCTTTCGACTTCTACAGGAGACCAAACGCCTTGGGGAGATGGTGGAGAACTAGGTAAGTATGACAATTTCACTGGAGGGATAATGATTGCAATGTTATATATATCTGATTAGAAATGTTTTCTGGGTGGTGAAGGGACGCACTACGAGTGGCGTGCTTTATTGCTAATGCTGCCTCGGCTATTTTGTACAAATGTGTTTGATAGGATGGCCGAGTGGTCTAAGGCGCCGCTTTCAGGACCCAGTCTCCCCAGGAGGCCTGGGTTCGAATCTCGAATTTCCCCATTGTGGGACTAATAAAGGGCAAATTATTATTATTATTATTATTATTAATTACCGTGGGTACGGTGGATTGTCACTGGGGTGATATCCTCAAATGCACTGTGTGTAACGTTTTTACCTTTATATCTTGGGAAGATACCTTATCACCAAGTTCTTTATTAATATCAAACAATAGTAGTATATCGTCTGCCACTTAGCAGAATTGCCCAAGTCATTTTTGGCCATATTGCGATCTCTGCAACTTTACAATCCTTCCATTGATGCATCATCCTGCCTTTCTTCCCATGTCCTTGGCCGGTGACAACACTTATTTGGATCCAAAAATATATCTACCCATGTCATCTCTTCGACTTAGACGGGTTTGATGCTCCAAACATATTGGCAGAATAATTGACAAAGATGGCTCCGCTGTCCACAAGTGAAGCATTGGCTGTTCTCTTTGATTTGTTTTCATCTGGTTAGAGTTCGTGTTTCTTAAAGTCTCCCGGACACTAAATATAATTTCAGTTAATTAAATGAAAAATGAATGATGTATTTAAACTTGAAACCACATTTTTTCTTGCAAAACTTGCAAACATTTATGATGTTTCTTAAAGTGATCATTCGGCCGAGCTGGCCCATTATTCGTTCAAAAAGTCTCCATGTATTTTTTGATTAAAAAAAAAACATTAGTTTTCATTTTCTATTTTATGTAATTTGTTTTAGAAAAATCAGTAAATGCCCAACTGTTCTCAAAACGCACCTTTCTATATAGCCACACCTCCCTCTTGGTGGGAGTCAGCAGAAGAACAGGGCACAATATGTCCATTCCGACTTCGTCCATCCATCCATCATCTGGACCACTGGTCCTCACAAGGGTCGCAGGAGGGTGCTGGAGCCTATACCAGCTGTCTTCGGGCAGTAGACAGGGGTACACCCTGAACTGATTGCCAGCCAATCGCAGGGTACACATAGACGAACAACCATCCGTGTTCACACCCGTACCTTGGGGCAATTTAGAGTGTCCAATCAACCTCCCATGCATGTTTTTGGAATGTGGGAGGAAACCGGACAACCCGGAGGAAACCCACGCAGGCAAAGAGAGAACATGCAAACTCCACACAGGAAGGCCGGAGACGGAATTGAACCCACGACCTCCGCACTGTGAGGCCAACGTGATAACCAGTCGCCCACCGTACCCCTCCATTCCAGGGATGGGTACCAAAGATGGTGCTTTATGGGTATGAACTGATTTGGGTCGATACTACCAATCACCGATTCACATGAAATCAAACGGTACCAGGTGTCGGTTCTGAAGCACGTCATAAGTTGTGACTGTGCGGGAGTAGGTCAGTGTTCCCCCACCAAATTGAGTCAAGTGGGAAGGTGCACGGCTTTACCAAATTTACATTATATTGACATTAGGTTTTAGAACAATACTTAGTCTTGACCACGTCTATAATTTCATGAGTGAAATAGTGAAAGCTTGTGGCCAAAATAGCGACCATTAACTACTGCCATGGGGACATTTAAATAATGAATTTGATCCGAATTATTCTGTTTTTTCGCATTCATGTCCATGACAAATTTAATTTTTTTTTTTTATTATTTTATTTTTATTTATTTATTTTTTTTAATGTTTCGTCAAGCTTTAAAGGTGGGAAAAGAATACTGGTTGAGATTAAACACAAAGAAAGAACTTGGTCAATGTGGTTAGGTTATGTTTGCATTTATATGACAAAGACAAGACTAAACAAAACATGCCCAAGTCATGGCACATTCTGCCTAATTCACTTTTATTGGTTAAGCAATTAATGAAGGATCTTTTTGCTTTTCCTTCCTTCTTCACACATCTGGTTGAGTGTTTTGTTACAATATCAATAAAAAATACCAATATGTTTTCAAAAAAATGCTTTTTTACTTGGGCAATTATGCTATGTGGCCAATGATATGTACTCATAATTTGTTGCAACTATTTTCCATGACTTATGATTTGAAATTCAATTAAAAAAAATACAGCATTTGATAACAATGGATGTATGGTCCACGTTGCACATAATAATATGATATTATACAATTATATGACAGAGTTATGACATACCTCTAATGGAAACATTAAGTAGGCTGCAAAGAAGACTGTGACCAAAATGAATGTGATTTAGAGCCTTCATTTAAACTTACACGTGTGCTTTTGGAATGTGGGAGAAAGCTGGAGTTCTTGCTGAACTCTATAAGCCAGACGGATGACTTGCACATATCCATTCAACTGTGAGGCACGTGTTAAATTATGTGCTGTCTATAAACAGAAACATCAGTTCCCCCAAAGGAAACAAGAATCTGAAAGAAACAATAATCTTGTTTATTAAATAGAATGTTATATGAAAAATATGGGTGGCACAGAGGCTGACTGGTTAGCACATCCACCTCACAGCGCGAGAGAGAGAGAGAGAGAGAAAGAGAGAGAGAGAGAGAAAGAGAGAGAGAGAGAGAGAGAGAATGGCGAATGACCACATGATTCCAGCTGTGGGAAGTCCCTCACCAGTTGTTTTTAACCAAGAGTTGACATTCTTTTAACTTCCGTGCTTGAAATGTAGACTGCATTTGAGACGAGGTAAGAGTCTATTTGGTCGGATTTTTGGTGTTTTTTCAAGGTTTGTTTGAAAACAGAGGAATCCAGCTAATTTATGTTACACCATATGGAAAGCGCTTTGTTACAGCTCCATTTGTTGTGAAATGTACTGTAAAAATAAAATTGTATTGTATTGTATTGAACATTACTAAACAAATTCCAAGTTGTTGGGTAAAAATTCTTTAAGACCGGTGCGTTTTAGTATGCTTGTGTTTGTGGTGTGTTCCCGTGTGACAACTTGATGTTGCTACATATTAGCATGTAGCTAATATAGCTATCCAGTGGTCAATAGGGCGCGTGCGTAAATTGGTTCGTTGCTATGGAGACCGCGGCAGGTGGCGCTGTAAAGAAAACCTTGGCGTCTCCTCCAGACTAATGTCTGGCGTTTGGAACGTAAACTCATGGTTACAAGGGGTAAAAATACTCCCACTCGCCCATACTTATACAAGTGGACTCCACGATATTTTTGGCACCTTCTCCTCCTATTGGAGTGGTGCAGCGGTAACTGAGCGCGTGTCCTCACCCGAGTCTTCATTTCAAGCAACGTGGAAAGCAAAAGGAGTGAACATTGTCGCCTGAGCAACACAGGCACCACGATGAAGAATAAAACTTGTGTCTGTTAAGACATGATGGGGACGATGACATCCTGGACGAGGACTGTTGTACGAGCTGCTGCCTGGCCCTCAGGGGATTTGGCCGGCTTCGGATAATTGGACCATTTATATTAGAAAACAATATATAGAGGTTGTACGTGTTAAAGTACGTAAGGACGCTTTCTGGACATTTCTTTTTCAGCACGGCCACGAACGTTTTATAGTTTCTTGTTGATGTTTTTGCGAAGCGAAGTTTGATGCGGATGAGACGGCAGCATGTGGAGTGCGCTTCTAAACGGTTCAGGGCTGCACGGTGGGGGCGCTGCAGCCGGGGGCAACGTCCCGTCTCAAGGATGGGAGTTTGTACCATGCACCAGAATGGAGAGGACTGAAAAAGGCAAAGTCAAAAACCGCAGCCCGCTAAGGAGGATATCCTCTCCGCCCACCGCTTTCAGTCACATCTACGAGCCCCACTGCGGCGCCTTCCCAGGAGGAGGTGAAGGTGGCACAGCGACAAAACTTGAATTCCTCAAAGGACAAATGCCGCTTGAACCCGAAGCTCAGCACCAGCAGCATACGCGGCTAAAAAAGAAATTTGAGGATCTGAAAAAGCGGCATGTGCAGGATAAAGAGGAATGGATGCGGGCTAAGGAGTCGCTGTTGAGAGAAGTGGCAGACTTACAAGTAACTACAGAACAGTAGTTAGTGGCACGGGGAAAAATTGGAGTTTTCTAATTTCTGTGCCTCAAATATTGTCTCTCACCTTAGTGTATAATTAGTCGCAGTGTTTCAGTGGAATTAATTTAAAATTCAAAATTGTCCATAGAGTTGTGAATGTGAGTGTGGGTGGTTATTTGTCTATATGCAGAAATGGGCACTTTACCCAATTTTGCAGTCCGTCCTCTGTCTGTGACCTGGACACCATTTCATCATCGTCCTTCCGTTCTTATACATAAAATAATTATCCTCCATCCTCGTCTGTCCTTATCCTTTTAAATCGCTTCCCTCCTTGCATTTCACCAGTTTGTACCAGGACAAAGGTACAATGATGGGAGACTGCTCGGATCGCAGATGGAGGACAGACCGGCAAAATAGGGTATAGTCCATCTCTGCAGGTTAGAGTCTCTGACAGCTGACAGATAAGTAGCACTGAAAATGAATTGGTGAATAATTACTATACTTGAAATCGATATTGTGACAAATAATTTGTGATGCTAGTTTGTCTTGCAAATTATGTGGCTGACAGTTTTGTTGATGTTTGTGTGAAGGGTGGGGAGAACCGGAGAATTTTGCTGGACCTGAAGACAGTGTTGGATGAAGTGCAGGTGGAGGTGAAGCGTGAAGAAGAGAAGAGGAGTGATCTGCAGCTGCAGTACACAAGAGACAGATGTGCCTGGGAGCTGGAGAGGACGGAGCTCAAGTGCCGCATTGCACAGGTAATGGGCAAAGCGAATGCATGTGCATTTATCCAACAAACTTAAAATGTTGCTTATAATACTCTTGTGTTTGAACATGTCAAGTAATGGTGAAATTTGGTCTGGCTATGTTTGCCACTCATAGTTAAAAGTGATAAGTCACCTGAGAACCCATCCAATTCTTGCCCATAGCTTTGACAAAGGATTTGCACAACAGAGACAAACAAAGTTATCCCATCTCAGCCAGCCAAAACCAACTTGCTTTCATGATGTTATCCTTTATTAGCGACAGCCACTGAATGTGATGGAATGATTACTCACCAAGTTCCAGTTGGTTTCATATTTGCCAAAAATCTTATTTACTGCATACATAAATGAATACATACACACACACAGACACACGCCCCCCCCGCCCCCACACACACACACGCACGCACGCACTACAATATAGTTGCACACTTTGCTATTACATTAGCATCTTGCTAAGCACAATGTTTTCAATTGTAATGCTCATCTTCTGTTTCCCGTATGGATTGCGCAAACGACAAAGAAAATATGACTTGGCATGAAGCTATACTGGGTGAGGTTAGCTCTGATGTTCTAATGGAACATCCTTCCACATTCTTGCCTCTTTTCCATGTTTAAAATTTGCATGCAACATTAAACTGTTGCAGCAGCAGAATGAGGATAACGCAAAAGAGCCAGAGGCTATTACTGCCCGGTATTCAGGGAACATCTACATTTTCCCTGGCATTATCTGTTTGCTGTAATCTCTGCTTGGTAAATACCATTAAAAAACATTTGACAAGATGCTGTCTAAAAGGGACGCTTAATTGACGTTAACGGTGGCACTTATATAATAGGTTTGCATGTAAAAATGACAACCAGTTCAAGGTGTCCCCCCCACTGCCCGAAGACCGCTGGGATAGGCTCCAGCACCCCCCGCGACCCTAATAAGGAGAAGCAGTACAGATGATGGATGGATGGATGTAAAAATGACATTAGTACTAACATGCGCCCTGACCCCCCCCCCCCCCCCCCCCCCTCCAAAAAAAAGACTCTGTAGTGATTTAAGTTTTTTTTTGTGATGTGATTTACGACAAATCTGCCCGCCCTCTTTTGGAGCTCGGCTTGTTATTTTTTCCGGTTTCAACGTCAACGTCACAGCAGGGAGGCAACCGGGTAATATTGCTCGATTTGTCAGTTCTGTTGCCTAAAATGGTGAATGAACGCCATCAAAATGCAAATGCACATTACTACTCTTGTCCACTTCAACCTGTGAAAGTATAAAAGCGTTCTTCACAATGGTTTGGATTTATTGACATCAAACGTGAGCTTGTGTGATCATATTTTGGACATTTAGCTACCGTATTCTTTTGTTAAGTGAGAGGAGGCAGCCAGTCATCGATGTTTACACTTCCCACCCCACACGAGTAACACTACGCTCTTTGAGGTGTTATTATTAACAGCACTGCCCAGGGCAGGAATTAGCTTGTGGTCACTAAACAGACGACATTAAGACAACAAAATTAGTGACTTAGTGCTGCGGATGCCTGGCTGTTGCCACTCATGCACATTCGCGGCCATCACTGCATGCAGTCAATTCATGAACCTGTCAGCGTCGCGGCACAATTCGGCGTCGATTTTGGATAAACTCCTCATTGATGATCCCAGGAGGTGGTCTTGAACGGTGCACATTGCGGGGCCGCTTCGGGCTTGTCAATGTTCAGTGAACAAAAAGTTCCGGTAAGGAGACCGACTCCACAACCGAGTGTGGCAGCATTGAAACGCTCCATTGGAACGTAACAACGTGTGTTGTGTATGCGTAGCCCGCTGCTGTTATGTTCCGAATGAATAAAACGGCGGCAACAGTCGAAAAACTGGGGCCAATCCTCATCCAAATAAATGTGCATGTCTACTCATTCCCACTTCATCGTGATCAACAAACAAGCAGTGTGAAGCGTCCTAACAGCTTAATCTATGTACCGCTCATATAAACCAGCCACATAGAGGTTAATCCTTTTATATGTGGTCATAGGTAGGGATGTCCACATGAAATTTGGTCCCAATTGATCACCGTTTTTGGAGGTTATGAGCAATGTAAGTACAGTGATTTCCAATGGTGTTTGTAATCAGTCCCTTTACTGACTCTGCTGTCACGTTGAGGTGGAGGTAGAAGGAGGACCCAAATTCAGGGAAGCGAGGCAGGGGAAACTTTATAGAAATTTAATAAAAAAAGAACATAAAAGTACAAAACAACTGGTAGCAACAAAACAATGGCATGACTGAACTAAACTAGACGAGACGAGACCGGCAGGAAGGACGCGGACCTGGATAATGACAGGTGCCACCAAACAGGACAACTGAACCAGACAGTGACAAGCGACAATGGACCAACAAGAAATGAAAGCAACCAGGGAGCTAAATACAAACAAAGTAACGAGACAACGAGGAGCACCTGGACAAGACAAAAAGGGTTGGAAGGACCTGATTGGTTGACACAAGGACTTGGGTAAACGAACACAGGTGGACACAATAGACTTGACGAGACAGAACACAGAGGAACATAAGGCCAACACATGAAACTAAATACTAAACCAAAACAGAACATGACATGAAAGCGGAGGGGGGCATGGCCATTAAAAGTTGGTGTTTTTCAAGTATTATTTCTATTATTTACTATTTCTCCAAAATGATTACATAAAAAAGAAAATGCTTACTAATTTCAGTTTCCTATTTAAGAAAATAACAAACTGAGCTTGTTAGTGAAAAATAGGCCATCTTGGGTCTTGTCCTCCTTTAAATTTGAATATTATGAATTTGCTTATTCCTTCCACAGTTCTCATAAGTGAGCTATGCATTTAAACCATCCTCTACTTCCGCATTCTTTTTCAACCCCCAAATTCAGGACAAGTGTTGAATTCTGAGGTCCTGGGCCAGATATTTCCAGGCAGATTTTACAGTGTGCTGCTGATTTATGAAGGCTGCTGGCAGCTAGATAGCATCTCTCTGTGTCTTAGCAGCCAGATCACCACCCCCGCCTTTACCTAGTTTCCCTACCACCGCTAGGAATGTGACATGAGTGTTGACTATTTATAGTGGGTCACCGTAGCGACACTGTAACTGTTGTGTATTATCTGCTGTACTGGCATGATGGTCAAAGTGCAGCTTTAGACTAAATTAAGGTGCTTGTGCATTCATGACTCTTGTTTTCTCTTAACTAGTTGAAATCTGGCTGAACCACGTTTGTTTGCTTGCACAGCTCCTTCGGCATTTCCTTCCTGAGTAACATTTGCTTTCACTGCTGCTTTGCAATATATGGGCCCCAGATATTTCATTCTTTATCTTGTTTTCAAGTTTTCACGATTTCTTTACCTTTGGATGTTTGAGTAAACCTTAATTTTGGCAGTACCCATCATCTGTCTGTACATCAAGATACAGTAACTTTACAAAGAACCGAGAGCTGAAAGAAAATGACTTGTTTTGTAAGACTATAATTTCCTGACCCAAGGCCACAGGCAGAAATAGCCCCATGACTGAGGCTTGTAAGAGAGTTTCGTGGCTCTACAGAAATAACACACTAAGGCTCACTGGCAAGCATTCTCTCCTGCTTTCCATTTCACACAAAGTATACAGATTGAATACACTGGCAGTTCTAGACAGATTTACCTAGGGTGGCGAAGGGGTGGCAGGAGGTTCATTTGGGAGGAGGTTCTAACATACACGCACACACGCAGACACACACGCACACACACACGCACACCAAATCTATACTTTTTAATTTTATTTTTTTTTACATTGATGTATATTTTAAGCTTTTTACATTGATCACTCTTTACATCCCAAGTAAGTAATAGACTTATTAAATGAATCTTGTACGGACAGATTTTTTGAAAAAGAAATATCTAAACAACTATCAAGTTAGCAGAGCACCAGGGACTCCAATCAAAGTTGTTGTTTTCTGACCGTGATCATGTGGTTCTGAACTGTATCCTGTGTTGGCGAAGTACCATAGACAAGAGGCATGGCCTCTGAACCCAGTAACCCTCTGTGTGAGTTCTCACAGGATATTTTCATATTTCTATCTTCCCTCTTCCCTCCTCCGAACTCACTAACATTCATCCCATGATGCATGACTTCCCCAATTCTTCCACCTTCCCTTCCTGCCACTCCTTCATTCTCATCATTCCTTTTTTTTGTTGTTGTTTTTTAACAATTCCTGTCTGCCATCTGGCTCCCATCCTTCTTTTCCTTTAATCCATTCCAAACAACTGTCTGTTTTGACCACTGTCTTTCCTTCCCTGTCCCCTTGCATTCTTTTCTCTGCATGTGTTTGGTTCTCTTCAGCTGGAAAACAAAGGTGGTTCTAGATCAGCGAGTGGAGGTGTCCAGTGTGCAGGGGGCTCTTACTCAGTGGCTCAACAAGTTAGTTGTGAAAAGCCCAGGAAGACGTCAACGCTCTGTCAGGACAAGGAGGAACAGCGGAGACTTCTGGCAGACACACACTCAACCACCATGGAGCTGCGCTGTCGCCTCGAGCACAACGAGAAGCATTGGTTGAAGGAGAAAGCTGAGCTACTCGAAAGATTTGACGTTGAAAGGACTGAATGGGAGAGCCAACTGAAAGACATGGAAAGGAAAATAGAAGAGGTATGCTAAACATTTGCTAGGATTACCAATATAACTAGAAGGATGTTATACATATTTTGGGACAAGATGAACTGCGATTTTGTTAAATTGGACATTTAATTAAAAAAGAAATTGCAATCGCTGACATTTTTTGCTCAATTTATGTATAACGGATGACGTACTTACTCTATCCCAAGTGTAATAATGACCTCCACATTTATTCCCAAACTTGGCTCTGTTAAAACAATATTTCTGATCAGTGCAGAGGCGAAGTGTGAGGAAAAGATGTGGTGGCTTTTCGCACTGCAATTCCGCTCTTTCACTCAGTACGCAGTTTGTGACGAGTGCAGCTGTGTGACAAAATCTCGAGTGACTAAACATTTTAGTTCAGTGCTATAAATGTAAAATTAAGCATTTCAAAGAAACACGGTAGAGTTTAGGGCACATAAACAATACATGAGAAATGTCTCACGGTGGCCCGACTGATTAGCATGATGGCCTCACAGTGAGAGACAGCATCGGTCGTGTGTTCAATCCCGGCTCCGGCTATCCTGTGTGGAGTTTGCATGTTCTCTCTGTGCCTGCGTGGGTTTCCTCCGGGTAGTCCGGTTTCCTCCCACATTCCAAAAACATGCATGGCAGGTTGATTGAATACACATAAATTGCCCCTAGGTATGAGTGTGAGCGCAGCTGGTTGTTCGTCTCTGTGTGCCCTGCGATTAGCTGGCAACCAGTCCAGGATGTCCCCCGCCGAACGGCCCGAAGACAGCTGGAATAGGCTGCAGCACCCCCCGCGACCCTAGTGTGGAGAAGCGGTACAGAAAATGGATGAATGGATAGAAATGGCTCATAGCTTACCAATATACACGACTGCAATATCACAAAAAGTACTGTCAATATATTGGCCTAATAATGATCTCATTTCAATTTACTCACCAATCTACTTGTAAAATCTGGTCTTGTTCCATTGAACGCAAAGCTATGATTCAGGCCGGCAGTTGGATACATTGGTTCACTGTAGTTTCTGCCCTCCAGTGGAAGAGATTTGCCCGTCACATCGTTGGCAGATAGATGAATAAAGAAACATTATTTGTCAAAAATAACCAACAATTTATGGACCAACTAGTACCCCCGCCGCGGCACGGTGGCCTCACAATGCAGAGGTCATGGGTTCACTTCCGGCTCTGGCCTTCCTGTGTGGAGTTTGCATGTTCTCCCCGTGCCTGCGTGGGTTTCCTCCAGGTACTGCGGTTTCCTCCCACATTCCAAAAAACATGCATGGCAGGTTGATTGGACACTCTAAATTGCCCCCAGGTATGAGTGTGAGCACAGATGGTTGTTTCTCTATGTCTGCCCTGCGATTGGCTCGCATCCAGTTCAGGGTGTCCCCCGCCTGTTGCCCGATGACAGCTGGGATAGGCTCCAGCATCTCCCGCGACCCTTGTGAGGAGAAGTGGTTCAGATAATGGATGGATTGTTAGTACCCCTGCCTCACAGTAAAGCAGTCTTGGGTTTGAATCCAGGCTCCGGCTGTCATGTTTGGCATTTGCATATGAGCGTGAATAGTTATTCGACACCTTTAACTTCAGTACATTTTATTCCTCACACTTTTTTGACATGCTACTCCATCCACATTTTACAACTGATTCTCACCATTCAAACTTCAACATGTTCCAAAAATTCATGCAAAGTGTGCTAACATTTTTCTCATTACAAAAATTCATGGTTTTCCCCAAATTACTCATTCATTCCTAGTAGCACATTCAACATTACACATTTACATTGTTCCCATCTGATATTCAAAACATTCAGCTCATTCAGTTCACCTTGGGAACAATTTTCAACATACCAAAATTCTCACAAAAGTCGCTGATGATGTCGTACATCCGCCTGAGTTGTGTGAAATATTACGCGACAGAAGTAATGAAGCCGAAGACTGACGTGAGTAGGGCTTAGTTAATAAAATAATGTAGACAAAAGATAAGCTTCCATAGACTCAAGGCCAAATAATTTTGCCCAGAAAATGCCATTCATAATTAAATGACAAAAATCATATAAGCTGTGGGGGAATTCTCAGATTTTAAGCAAACAGCATGCGATTGTTCTCATTTGTCCTTCCAAGAAAGACTGGAAAATCAGAGCGGAAAATAGCTCAGGAACAATGTTGGCTGCTGCGCCATCTAGACGTTGCTTTATGGGCAGGCAAGGTCAACTAAGTTAGCATGAAGTAGTCGCTATTTTGGGAATCTTTTGTAGCAGGCCAGAGCTATCCTTTTACAATGTTATTTTTTTGCCATTTATTGTTGATCTAATTTGCTGATTTACTCAAATGCTGTTTCCTGGCTTTGTGATGAACTGCTTTCAGTTTGGATTATTCTTTGAATTTATATTATATCAACGTACAAAATCATATTGTAGCACATATTTACATTTTTCTTTCACTATTTCTAGTTATACTGCGAGGTGAGAGCCAAGCGAGAAGGGGCTTCGGATCGTCAGAACGAAGAAGAAATGCATCGGCTAAGTGTTCGTTCACTCAGCTCTGGTTCCAGTCTGCTCAGTGAGTTGTCACAGACTCATAGCAGCTGCAGTCAGCCTGAGCCCTTACCTGCCTTTGACCGCTACATCAGTGGTGGGGGGAGTACGAGTCATTCAACCATCTGTTGTCAACCAGGCAGACTCAGTGAAATAATTGCGGGTGGTCAATTTACTCAGCATGAATTTGCACATCATGGATTAAGGTCTAGAGACTCCATCCTTGATAGGAAAGATGTGAACACTTCTGAACTTGAAGGTGTTAACCATAAATCTGCTGGATGTGGACAGGCTACAAAACTTGCCTCCATAGGGAATGAAAAATGTGTTCATCATGGCATTCAAGAAAGTCCACTGATGGTAGAGCGGAGTGATACCAGTGAGAAGAAGAGAAGCACAACTGCTCTCAATGCTGTGAGTGATCATTTACTTTTCTTGGATTAACATGAAACAATTTGACACCAAATGGACCATTGTGTTGGGACTCCAGGCAGTTACATTGACACAAAATGAAAAAATCGTTTTAAGTTGGTTTCCTCTTTCCAGCAATAACAGCTTGCAATGAGATGGTAATGTCAGAGTCCCCTTTGTCGAGAAAAACATATATGTGGTCGTGAATTACGCATGCGGCCTGATTACTGATGTTGGTTTGCCTCACAATTCTGTTGTACTTCATCCCAAAGGTGTTGGATGAGGTTAAGGTCAGAGCTCAAACATTCATCCTCATGAAACTTATCCATGCCTTTTTTGATTTTGCCTTGTGCATTGAGGCTTATTCATGCTTAAAATGAAAAGGGCCTTCTCCATGAAGTTCCCATGAAGGTTGGAGACCTTTTCAAATGTCTAACCACCTATACAAATTTAAGATTAAATGGTAAGCGGGTCGGAAATTGGATAGGAGCTGAGGAGTGTCTCAAAGCCTTTGTCCATATATTGAGTGTTATTAGTCATATTATACTGTCTAATGAATAATAATAGCACTCTTTGTCTCGTTTTTTCAGGCTTTGAAGGAGATCGCTCGTGTAAGTGAGGAACTCTGTAGCTACCAGGATGAAATAAAAAAGAAGAGTGAAGATAAAAGGTAGTAAAGCCTTATAGTTGTGTTGTACCAACTGCAACCAAATCTCAGTTGAACAGTTAGAGAGATATTGCACATTTTAAATAGAATTAAATGAATAATACAGTGTGTGTATGTAAATTTGTTTCAGAAGTCGATCTGAATCGTACCACTCAGAAGAGAACATCCCCAGGATGACTAACACTGGACTGAAGTCGAATGATGCAACGTATGATCTCAGCCAAATCTACAATCAACTTAAACAATTGGAAAAGGAAAACTGGATCACCTTGTCACAAGATTACACCTGGCGGGCCAGCAGAGGGTCAGAAGATTCCTGGGAAAAGAATTCCATTAACAGCTACAAAGACATACAGACAAGCTCCGCAGCACTCTTTGATATGGATACAGAAGCCCCCCCTGTCGCTCCCCGCAGTTTCTCCCGGAATCTGAGCTCCCCCTCGCAGACAGACACAGAACTCCACATCCCTGAGTCCCCCATAACAACAATGACAAAGTGTGTTGCAATAGACCAAAGGTATGACAGTCCATCCATTGTTAGAAAGTTTGAAGCAATGTTGCAACAAAATGAAGGAAAGGTTTTCAAAGATGGCGCAGTAGCATCATGTTCCATTCCTAAGAATTCAAATTGTAATATTGGCTGCTGCCACAACCGTTGGTCTTGTGATGCAACCAAGTTTACGAGCAGTAAGTTGTCCAGATGTGTGACTGTCCAGAAGAGTTTCTCTGAAGCCAACATATTGACGTCAAGAAAAGACCACTCACCTTACAGCCCTGGTGTTGGGACTTTGCACAAGCACCAAATACAAATGCCTCCGGTTGTTAAGGAATTACCTGTAGATTTGCTAAGGTCTTCCTTGGAAACATCACCAACCAGTCCCAACCCGCAGGGCTCCAGGAGAAACATCATGTTGGAAAAAAAAACGGCCGAGTTCAACCGAACTTTGTTTCAAGCAGAGATGGGCCGTGGGGTAGAGGAGGATGAATGTGTTACAGAAGCAGATGGCCTCTCTGTGGGTTGCCTACCAGCCCTGATAGCAGATTGCGTGGTGGATGAACTTTTACTTCCCGGGTTTTCCACTGATGACACTGCTGGTGTCATGGACGTAAATATTCAAGTCGCATTATCTAGTCCCACTTCTCTTTCCATTCAAAACACAGAGGTCAAACTGAACCAAAGTAGTTACGAAGTTCAAGAGGCCAGAATGGAGGATTGCAGATCTTCCGCCAATGTAACAGAAAAATCAAATCCAGCACTCTGGAAGGCCAACACAATGACTTCTCTGAGTCCTGGATACCAACAAATAGTTCAAACAGCACGCATCCGTTCCCGAAAAACGCAAATCAAATCACCCACAGGCCCTCCCCTTTCTGAGCCTGTATTGTCTCCCAGTACCTTTTCGGGTGAGAATGTGAACGATGTAACCCATGAGAGGGACACCCCTTCAGGAGCTCAGATTCAGCCAGCGAGAGTTGACATCTCACTCCAAGAGCCTTCAGCTCAAAGTAAACAGAGGCAAATTACACTCCCAAAACCTGGGTCTGTGCCTCCCTCCCAGATGGACTGCTCCAGACCTGCACCTCGAAAGCTGAAAGACCATCCCTGGAAGCCCCACACTCTTGCTGCATACCCACGCCCCGAAGGTTCACGGTCCAACTATGGAGCATTAGAAAGAATTCTCAAGCACTATGAGAATGCGGCTCAGGCACAACCACAGGATGAGACAGCTTTGGGTCCTAACGTCAGCCTTCAACGAGATAATGGCACCAAACTGAACATGCGAGACATGCAACCTCATCCCCTAGCTCCTCCTTTGCTACAGCTGACAGCGATAGAGTCAAGCACTACTCTCAGAAGCCACAGTGACTTCGGATTGGCACAGATGCAGCAGCCAGTGCAGGTGGGTCAGGTTTAACTTACTGGTATGCACACATAAACTGGCAAGAGCCAGACTGATACTTGAATCACTCAAAGGATTTCTCCACAGTATCAATCTGGGACTGCTCTAATGTGAACTGCTCAGGAAGGACGAGACATTCTGTACAATACTTTGCACTGATTGGGTGATGTGGAAACCTTTTTACACTTGCCGAACTTTTGTTTTGACCAATCAACCAGCAACGGATGAAAATATTATCATCGGCATGCACCTTATTTTGACCAGCTGAGTCCTGTTATCTCTGTGATTGGCACAGATGGCATCATGGAGTTGAGTGATGGTTGTTGTTTTTGCAATGGTAATATGTGGAAGAAGTGCATCTTAAATAACGTTGATCTGTTCATCAAGTAAATTAGATTGTCATTTGAGAAGTTTTCGTCATAGCCACATACCACACCCAAACACTGTTGCTTTATGATTTTTCCGTAGCACCAATGGTGCGACTCTGAGAAAATCAGTGGGCTCCGGACAAGATGAAAACTGTGAGAATTTGGCTGGCAGGCAGGGTTAATGCATACATTCACATAATTCATATTTGAAATTTTTTTAAACTTGCCTGGGATAAAATAGTCTATATTTTGTATTGCAAAAGACTTGCATGATCTTAATAATGATTACTAAAGTCTGTGTTGTAAATTATCTCTCATTGAGTCAGTAGGCTCTGGAGGAATGATGTCTATTTCTGGTACAATATGTGCTATATGAACAAAAGCAGGCCAAAGTATCCATTATAATCTGGGGCGTTTCCTTGCTCAAAGGCTCCCTGCAAATAGAATTCATGGTTTAGCATATAAATATACTTTTCGCAAAATCACTCCATCCATCATCTGTACCGCTTCTCCCCACCCGTCATACATTCACCTATAAGAATTAGTCACAGTAAAGTCCTTCCACTTAGCATCACATAGGAAGTGTTTTTTTGGCGAAAGAGATATACCTGAGAAGCTGTCTGTTATTGTGCCTATTTTTTTTTAGTTTTTTTCTGAATCTATAGTACAAACACAAAATCAAATGTCTATGTAGCATTCCATTCATCCATCTTTTCTCTTTCGCCTATCCCTGGTCAAGTTGCGGAAGTAGCAGCAGCTTAAACAGTGAAGCCCAGACTTTTCCTCTTGGACACAATGTGACATTATGAACCACAGCTCGTGACCATAGGTAAGATGAGGAATGGAGATTGACCTATAAATTAAGAGCGTTGCCTTTTGGCTCACCTCCTTCTTCACCACATCGGACCAATACAACACTGGAGATGGTGCACTGATTCGTTCGTCAATCTCCATCTCCATTCTTTCCTCACATGTGAACCAGATTCTAAGAAACTTGAACACCTCTACAAGGGGTAGGATCTCATTTCGGACATGGAGAGGGAGCTCTACTCTTCATGACGGAGTACCAGAGTCTCAAATTTTCATGCCAACTGCTTCACACTCTGTTGCAAACAGAGAAAAACTGAAAAAAAACCCACATCATTTGCAGAAAGCAGAGATGTAATACTGTGGTCACTGAACCAGACCCCCTCAATGCCTTGAACGCACCTACAAATTCTGTTCGTGAAGATTCTGAACAGAATTGGTGACAAAGGGCAGCCTTGGCTGAGTCCAAGCCTCACTAGAAATTAATCTGATATGCTCCCAGGAATGCAGACCAAACTCTGACACCAGTTGTCCAGGGACCAAACAGAAAAAAAAAGATCCGTGTATTTTATCTATCATAGGAGGTCTATGAACTGTACTTTGTCTGTTCTTGCTCTAAAAGTGCCATAATGCCTTTGACAACTTGGTTCCTATAGCATTATAAGGACCCACAAACTCCTCCTCCACGAGAAGGTGACGGGTCAGCGAGGAGCTGTGTATGCACTTTCCTTTAAAAATGGACATGGTCAAAATGTCAGGCATTTTCCTGAAATGGGAATTGTTAGTTTTGTCATGTTGTTTTCACAGGACAAAGCTGAAAATATTAATGCTGTTTAAAACTACTTGTTTCTCCCAGGTCCAAGAGGACACCAGATGGAAAACATGACATCATGTAAAGTATCTTGAGAGCTAGATTTGATAGTCGATAGAATGGTGTTATCATCTTTAATGTTAATTCATGTGTTTCTCCACAGGACGAAGTAAAGCCATACATCTCCTCCACCCAGAATGTCTTCTCGAAACCTTCAAGTCAAGCCAATAGACGTCTGCCTACCCGATGGGCCAGCTGCTTCCCCACTTCCTCCTCCACCTTCACTACATCTCCCTGTACCACCACTGTTTGACTGCGATCCTCAAATGTCGCGCCCAACCAACCCCTTCTACTTTAGCGATTGGCATACCGATCAAAGGGAGGCGGTCTACTTTTGATCTTCACCTCTTTGTCTGAGCAACAGCAATCCTTCTGTGATGAACTCCAAACCCGAGCTTTCAGCTTCATCACTTTTGTACATAGTAACTCCTGATCTATTCTTTCACACATTAATAGGGTTTAATAGGGTTTAACTGTGAGAGTCTGCTTCCCGATGAACCCGTTGGAGTCAAGCTGACGTTTAACAAGATGCTCCAAAATAGTTTCAGTTGTGCTGTAATATGCTCACCTGCCAAGCATTTCTCATGCTCCTGAGGGTGTTGAAACATTGTGATTTACTTCTCTCAGGTCCGTATTCTAGCCTTGACTGCAAAAGCCTTGTAGATCTATTAACCACGTGTCACTATTTACCTTCACCCTATAAACTGTATTTACAATTGAAGGTGACGCAAGCTCATAATCAGATGGAACTGAATGGTCTATTGTTTGAGCTTGATGCGTTTTGGCATAAAGAGAGATGCAATGGCACAATCATTTTAGATTCAGATATACTGTTTCAACAGCATAAAATGGTTACTTTTCTGCTTTGAATAGAAATGCATAGCTGTACTGTACCTTGTCTGTGACTTGCAGTTTTGTTTTAAATTGAGCACTGGTTTTACAAGCATTATATGTTGAATATATATTTCTTTGCTATTCATAAATTAAGTTCTCTTTTAAAACGTTGCATCAAAGGATGGTTTTCTTATTAGCATTTTTGTGACTTAAATTTGAAAGCTAATGTTTGTAATGGGATTATTGCGGTCATTGCATTGCTTAAGTTACATCGTGTCTGACGTTACTTTTATTGTGCATTTACTCTGCGACAAGAATAGTGATATTTACTGAACAAGGACAAGACCTTTTTGCTACTTATACTAATGAATGGTAACATATCAGGACAGAGTATTTGACCTCATCACTATTAAAGTGATCCATTTGCTGTTAATTTTGTGTAAATAAAAAAGGGGGAAAAAGAAAAAAGGACTAAGAGGAATGATAAATCCATAGTAGTCCCTTTGTCACATCTACCCATGGAATGTTTGTACTGTGACAGACCAAAGTACCTGACTTGTCACTAATATTGTTTTGTTGTGCCTTGTTTTAGACTGCTACAACTTAAAATATGCGTCCTCCTTAGCTGATGCGCTGTTGTGAATGCTTGGATCATGACAAGTTTGTCCTCTCTGGAATTATTTCTGATTCTAAATTTATCACTTTGGAAAATATACCTAAATATTGAGCAAAATGAAGTCGGAAAACTGATGATTTGTGAACATTATTCATTTCTGAACAGTGAGAAAAATCCATTCTATGAACCACTCTTAGTCAAAAGTACTAATGTAGTTCAAGAGACAAATAGTTACATGGCTTCTTCAATCTTGTTGGCTGAGTGATGACTGCAGAGCTGTGAAACCGGTAGTGACTTTTCACTTGTGTGCAGTTAATTGAGGGTTTCCTGCATGCATTTTGTCAATGCATTTAGCGTCAAAATCGCAAGAGGTTTATTAGGCTATATTTTACGAGTGAGCAGCATGGAAGTGTCAACTGCAAAATGAATCACATGCACATTCACATATGTAGCTATTTGTTTATATAAAAAAAAAAAATAAAGTAACCCATGCACATACTGTAGTGTGAAACCCGGCACCTGGGATAGACTGAAATAACAGGTGCAATAATGTTATGGTGCCAGAAATCCTACCCTTGGATGTAGTGACGTGATATAGATATAAATATTGTCACTACTACATTATGCAGAGTCAGGGCTTGTGTTGGATCGCTCCTCTGTTGTGTTTGGAAGAATTAGTTATCATTGCAACGTTCCAGATACGTTAACAAGGAGAAGAAGTTATGGTTACTTAGTGTACTGTGCATTTTATTTGCGTAAATGTTTGCAAATTACTTGCATGTGTTCACTCTTTTTTGTCTTTCTCTCACAGTCCAGTAACCAGCCCATATGTTAGTCTAATTTAAGGTCTTATTGTTTGGACAACATGAATGGCTGTCTTTGCAGTTGTGCATGACTTTGTTCTCCCATAACATATCAATGCCTCCCTTTTGTTCTTCAGTACCATTGACCTGTCTCGACTCCACGAAGGAAACCTCCAGTCTTCTGGGAACCTGGGATGTCATTATGCCACTGCTGAAATATTCCCTTATTTTTCCAGCACTTATGTAAATGGTAAATGTTGAACTTTATCTCATTTGCACTTTTGTTGAAGAAATCTGCAAAAAGTGGAACATCACTTCTTAAATCCTCACACTTACTGATGTCTCTAACAGTTTGAGGGCCTTATATGGAGTGATAGTAAGCAATTTCAATTGTGGGTAAGAGGCACAGTCTTTTTGTGGTGTAAGTCTGGAGATTGACTTGGACTTTATATAGCAGAGGTATTCAATTAAAAGTCACAGAGGTCCACGACGAATATTTCTTCAAATTAAAAGGTCCGAACCAAAGTCCAACTTCCCGAAATGTCTAGCCTATGTTCACATTTTTATATAGTTTCAATATTTATTTTCAACAGAGCGCACTTATATACTAAATATTTAGCAATGTTCCCATTAAACACATTTGCCAGTCAAACAAATATAAGGCGTTTATTTCACATTCAAGAAAATGTGGCTCGAGGAATTTATGTCACGATCCGTGCTCCTTGTTGCAGCGGTGTGGGCGTGGTCGACGGCGCGTTGCCCGGAGACGCGGCCACGAGCGGGGCGAGCTCACGAGACGCTCAGCTGTAACTCATCACCCCATTGATTACTGACTATATAAACCTCCGACACGCACTTCCGCGTGTCGGATTATTGCTGACCCAACTTGCTCTCGCCATTGTGCCATTGCTATAGTTTTGCCAACCTTGTTCCGTGTGTTTGTCGTGATTGCTTGTTTGCTTGTTTGTTCTACAGCTACGTTTCGGCTCGCTTTCTGTTTTCGATGTTTGGACTTAACCTTACCCTTTTGAGGAAGGACATTTTCGTTTTCGGGTTCCTTGCGTTGCAAGCTCTTTTCGTTAGTCGTTTTGGTTCCCCTGGGGGAAGAGCTTTCCCCCGGCGTTTTTCGTTCGCGTCTACCGACGCCAGTAAATATAGATCCTCTATTTTCCCCGACAGCCCCCCATTGTGCCTGTCGCCTGTTCATTGCCTACTGTCGGTCACAATAAACTTTGTTACCAACTCATTTTCCCTTGTCCGCTATTTAAGAATCCACCAACACCGCTTTCCAGCCCCGGCTGGGAAGCGGTCATCACAGAATAATCCGACCATGGATTCTGCGGACAGGGAGAAAATCGTTCACGCCTTGACCAGCCAAGGACGCCTAGTCGGCCAGCAGGCGACCGAGCTCGCGACCCTTCGCGACGCGATCGGCCAACTGGCCCAGCAGCTCTCGAGCTTAGATGCCCGACTGAGCTCCCCCGCCACCCCTGTCCCGCCGGCTCCTAGCTCGGCCGTTCCCCCTCCCGGGGCTCAGTTTCCGAGCTACCCGGTTAAGGAGCCAAACTTGGCTCACCCCGACCGCTACGGCGGAGAACCCGGCCGCTGTGGTTCCTTCATTCACCACTGTAGGCTGATCTTCGATCAGCAGCCCCTAACCTATGCCTACGATAGTTCGAAGGTAGCGTTTATGATGAGCCTCCTGACTGGTCAAGCAAGCGCGTGGGCCATGGCCGTGAGCAACGCGCACCCAGCAATCCGCTCCTCATTTCCTAACTTCCTCGCCGAGTTTCAAAGGGTGTTCCACCACCCGGTCCGCGGGAAGGAGGCCGGAGCCGAACTGTTGGACTGTATCCAGGGCTCACGATCTGTTGCGGATTATTCGATCACCTTCCGCATCCGAGCAGCCGAGAGTGGGTTCGACGACTGCGCCCTGAGGTCCGTGTTCCGGAGAGGCCTGAACTCAGCTCTAAAGGACGAGCTGGCAGCCCGCGACGATGCCGAGACGCTGGAGGAGCTGATCACCCTGGCCATTCGATTGGACAACCGCCTGCGGGAGCGTCGCCGAGAGCGAGGGGTGAAGCAGCGCCGCGCCGAGCCACCACGCTTCCGGGCTTCTGAGCCCGCACCAGCGGACGAGCCAATGCAGATGGGGGCGACCCGCCGGGCGTCCCGGGAGCAGCGCCAAGCTGATCGTCCACGCACCCGGAACCCCGACTGGTCAACCACCGACGAGCCCAAGCAGCCGGTTCCAGCTCGCCCGGATCTTCGGGAGAGGGAGCGTCGGCGCAGCACGGGGCGTGCTTCTACTGCGGTCTGCCGGGACACAGAGCGGCGGTTTGCCCGGAGATGGCCGCTCGCCGGGGGTCGTCTTCCCGCCCCCCAACGAACTGTGAGTCCGCGCCCCGCGCCTCCGCGGCTAAAGAGCCCCGTCAAGAGCCGGTCGCCAGCGGGTCGGGCGGTTCGGTCCGCCCCGGGACGGTCTTGAGACTGGAGCTGGATGGGGAGATCATGGGACTCGGTGGTGGGATCAAGATTCGCGCACTCATTGACTCTGGCGCCGACGACTGTTTTATCGATGCGGGTTTAGTCTCCCGGCTCGGCTGCCTGGTCACCGAGCTCGAACAATCCGAGAAGATCTACGACCTCGACGGGCGCGTGCTGGCCGATATCCGGCGCTTAACCGAGCCCCTAACCTTAAAGCTGTCGGGTAACCACATCGAGAAGCGCTCTTTCTTCGTCATGCCGGCCAGGTCGACACCCGTCGTGCTAGGGATCCCATGGCTACATTCGCACAATCCCGTCATCGACTGGGGGCGCCTTTCTATCCAAAACTGGAGCCCGTTTTGTTACGCGCATTGCCTACGGTCCGCCGGGGAGGGCGGGCGAGTCAGGGCGCTCCCGGAGGCGGACATCGACCTTAACGGGGTCCCGAGCGTTTACCACGACCTCCGCGCCGTTTTTAGCAAAGAGAGGGCTAAATCCTTGCCACCCCACCGTCCGTATGACTGCGCGATAGATTTAGTTCCCGATCCGGTCCTGCCGTCGGTGCGGCTGTACAAGGTCTCGCAACCCGAACAGGCGGCCATGCGAGACTACATCACGGAGTCGTTGGCGGCGGGATTAATAAGGCCGTCTACTTCCCCGGTGGGAGCGGGCATGTTCTTCGTCGAGAAAAAAGATAAATCGCTGCGCCCCTGCGTCGACTACAAAGAATTGAACGCGATTACGATAAAGAACCGCTACCCCTTGCCTCTGTTGGACTCAGCGTTCGCCCCCCTGCAATCCGCCACCGTCTTCTCTAAGTTAGACCTCCGCAGTGCCTACCACTTGATCCGCATCAGGGAAGGGGACGAGTGGAAAACCGCGTTCAAAACCCCACTCGGTCACTTTGAGTACTTGGTCATGCCTTTCGGTTTAACTAACGCCCCCGCCGTTTTTCAAGCCCTGATCAACGACGTGCTTAGAGACATGCTCAACGTCTGCTGTTTCGTGTACTTGGACGATATACTCATTTTTTCTCGGTCCTTAAAGGAACACCACCTGCATGTGCGAGCAATCCTCCAACGCCTGTTGGAGAACAAACTGTATGTAAAAGCGGAGAAGTGCGAGTTCCACCAAACCTCGGTCCCATTCCTGGGCTTCATCGTCGAAAACGGGCAACTAAAGGCCGACCCGGCCAAGACGCGCGCCGTCGTCGAGTGGCCGGTGCCAGTTACGCGTAAACAATTACAAAGGTTCTTAGGATTCGCCAATTTTTATCGGCGCTTCGTCACGCGGCTCACCTCGACCAAGGTCCGGTTCACCTGGGATAGTGGGGCGGAGGAGGCATTCGCGGACTTAAAAAACGCCTTTACAAACCCTCCTGTCCTGCACCATCCTAATGCTGATCTCCTTTTCGTTGTAGAGGTGGACGCCTCTGATTCCGGAGTGGGGGCCGTCCTGTCGCAGCGGTCCCCGGTCGACCAGCGTCTTCACCCCTGCGCCTTCTTCTCTCGTCGCCTATCGCCAGCGGAGGCCAACTACGACGTGGGAAACCGTGAGCTTCTGGCTGTGGTCCTGGCCCTGCAGGAATGGCGGCACTGGCTGGAGGGCACCCAGGAACCCTTCACCATATTCACGGACCATAAGAACCTCTCTTACATTCGCGCCATGAAAAGACTGAACCCCCGGCTGGCACGGTGGGCCCTGATCCTGAGCCGGTTCAATTACACTATGACGTTCCGGCCGGGGGCACGTAACACCAAGCCCGACGCTCTGTCCCGCATCCACGACGCGTGGGAAGAGGAGGAGGGGCCGGCGAGCGTGGTTCCTAGCCATCGAGTGGTGGGAGGCCTCCAGTGGGAGATAGAGCGGCAAATCCGGGAGCTCCAGGACAAGAGCGGAGCTCCAGCGGCCTGTCCACAGGGCCGCCTGTTCGTGCCCACTCGTTACCGGGCGGAGGTAATCCAGTGGGGCCACGCCTCCAAGTTGGCCTGCCACCCGGGCATTCGGCGCACCCTGGGCCTGATCGGGCAGCGATTCTGGTGGCCTTCCCTCAAGCAAGACGTGACGGCCTACATCCAAGCCTGCCCGCCGTGCGCTGCCAGCAAGGCATCGCACCAGCCTCCAGCGGGCCTGCTACGACCGCTCCCCGTTCCGGCGCGCCCCTGGGCGAACATCGCCCTGGACTTTGTCACTGGCCTGCCCGTTTCCCGGGGGCACACCGTCATCCTGACTATAGTGGACCGATTCTCCAAGGCCGCCCACTTCGTGGCCCTGCCCAAGCTCCCGACAGCCTTGGAGACGGCGAAGCTGCTGGTCCAACACGTGGTTCGACTGCACGGCATCCCCGACGACCTGGTGTCAGACCGAGGCCCGCAGTTCATCTCCCGGGTGTGGAAAAAGTTCTGCCAGTGCCTGGGAGCGACATCCAGCCTCTCCTCCGGGTACCACCCACAGACTAATGGGCAATCGGAACGTGCCAACCAGGACCTCGAGTCCGCACTCCGATGCGTCTGCCTGGACCAGCCTTCGACCTGGGCCGACCACCTACCTTGGATTGAGTACGCCCACAACACCCTGATCTCCTCGGCGACCGGATGATCGCCGTTCCTGACGGCCTACGGGTACCAACCCCCGTTGTTTCCGACCCAAGCTGGTACCGAAGAGGTCCCCTCAGTTCAGCATCACATGAAACGGGCTCACCGGGCGTGGAAGGAGGCCCGGGCCGCCCTGGCGCGTACAACGCAGCGGAACCAGCGCGTCGCTGATCGCCGCCGGCGCCCCGCCCCTGCCTACAAGATCGGCGACAAGGTCTGGCTCTCAACCCGGGATCTCAACCTGGCAGGTGCGTCCCGCAAGCTGGGCCCGCGTTTCGTGGGCCCGTTCGAAATTACCGCCATCATCAACCCTGTCTCAGTTCGTCTCAAGCTGCCTCCCACCATGAAGATCCACCCCGTCTTCCACGTATCGCTCATTAAACCGGCTCCTACCTGCCCTCTGGTGCCACCTGCCGCCCCGCCACCACCTCCACGCATCATCGACGGCGACCCGGTCTACACGGTGAAGGACATCTTGGACTCCAGGCGCAGGGGAAGGGGCATCCAGTACCTGGTCGACTGGGAGGGCTACGGCCCGGAAGAACGGCAATGGATCCCTCGCTCCTGGATCATGTGTCCATCTCTGCTACACGACTACCACAACGCTCACCCGTCTAAACCAGGTAGTCCGCCAAGGGGCGTCCGTTAAGGGGGGGGTACTGTCACGATCCGTGCTCCTTGTTGCAGCGGTGTGGGCGTGGTCGACGGCGCGTTGCCCGGAGACGCGGCCACGAGCGGGGCGAGCTCACGAGACGCTCAGCTGTAACTCATCACCCCATTGATTACTGACTATATAAACCTCCGACACGCACTTCCGCGTGTCGGATTATTGCTGACCCAACTTGCTCTCGCCATTGTGCCATTGCTATAGTTTTGCCAACCTTGTTCCGTGTGTTTGTCGTGATTGCTTGTTTGCTTGTTTGTTCTACAGCTACGTTTCGGCTCGCTTTCTGTTTTCGATGTTTGGACTTAACCTTACCCTTTTGAGGAAGGACATTTTTGTTTTCGGGTTCCTTGCGTTGCAAGCTCTTTTCGTTAGTCGTTTTGGTTCCCCTGGGGGAAGAGCTTTCCCCCGGCGTTTTTCGTTCGCGTCTACCGACGCCAGTAAATATAGATCCTCTATTTTCCCCGACAGCCCCCCATTGTGCCTGTCGCCTGTTCATTGCCTACTGTCGGTCACAATAAACTTTGTTACCAACTCATTTTCCCTTGTCCGCTATTTAAGAATCCACCAACACCGCTTTCCAGCCCCGGCTGGGAAGCGGTCATCACAATTTAAGGGTGCCACTTCCAGAAAAAAACTGTAAAATATCTCCTGCAGAAATATATCAAGTGCTAAGCATTGAGTAAACATCTTTTACCTTTTTTTTTTTTTAAATCAAAGAGTTATTATCCTAAAAAAAACGGAAAGCCTAATTATCCAAGTAAACCAGGTCAACATGTTCAGTACACAATCAATAAAAATGGCTGTCCTCATGAAAAACTAATTCAAAATGAGCTTTGACACCACTTTTTCTTTTGAATATTTTTTTTAACTTCTCTTAATGAGAAAAATGAGTTTGTGACTGCCCTGCCAGTGACTTAAATCTGGGTTGGAACGGAGTCAGGGCCATTGGGATTTGGTAGATTATTTCACACATCTGGCCTTTGTGTTTTCCTTTAAATAATGTTTGTGCAACCGCATTGAAGCATTCCTTCACAACTTCCCCATCACTTGAACGTTTTTTTTATGTTTCCCCAAAATCCATGATACTTTTACTGAATATTCGTTTGCATGCCGCTGGGATGTAAACGAAAATGTAAAAATCTGTTGTACTGCACTCGAAGTTCGATGTTTTTGCATGCGCTCACCTCAAACGTCAGCGGATAACTGTGCACAAAAGGGCGGTGCTTTGTTTCGTAGTGGCGCTTCGCAATGTTGCGACGGTTTCGGAGCATATGATGCACACTGGTTTTGAATTGGCTGCAGCCAGAACGAAACTAAATTTCTCCGTCCATTCATTTAAAACAAGACGCATCGACCTCGCTAACTTTTTAGCAAGGCATACTGTCAGCAGCACTCTTTTACGGTCTGCTGCGCAATTGGCAGTGGATCGTAAACAAAAGATTTGATTGGCTCAAATCAGTGACGCCTTTTCCGTATTTACTAGAATTGCAGCGCCAATGTTTGCGAATACGCCCTGAAAAAAAATCATCATAGATTGGCCATGGGTCCGCTCCGAATCATCCCGCGGTCCGGATTCGTACCGCGGTCCGCCATTTGGTGATGCCTGTTATATAGCATTCAATTTTACTTTCCAATTATGAGATCACTAAAGATTTGCACGCCCCTCTCAGAAGAACACCACAAGCCTGACCTGTGACATTATCACCTTTGTGTTTCTTTTTCAGCGCAGGTTGAACTTTATCTCATTTGCAGTTTTGTTGAAGAAGTCTTCTGCAAAAAGTGGAATATCTAATATATATCTTCACTCCTACCACTCACTGATGTCTCTAACAGTTCTGGGCCCTTTCTTTAAAGCTCTCAAAATATTTCTGTCGTAAACAACTCTCCTCTCTAGGTTAATGTCTGATTTGGTGCCTACAAGCAGTGGCGCAGAAAAGGGGGGAATGAGGTGAAGGATTCTAGGGGCCCGTGATTGACAGCGGCCCAAAAAATTATAATACTGACAAAATAATATGACACTCAGTAATAAACGTACAATTACCCAAGTAATTAATATATAATGCATTGGTGGCAACAGTAAATGTATTTGTTTCGGAAACTTTCTCAACGCCTCCCCCTCTCCATTTACGTAAAACGGTTCAGTAAAGCCGCTCCAGCTTTGCAGAGACCGACAGTTTTTCACGTTATCAGACAGTGAGTGGAGACAGAGACGGTTAGATGCCCTTAAAGTCCAGCAGCCAAAAACAGAAAGCAAAGAAGCTTAGGCAGTAGAAAAAAAGACAAGGGTTGACAATATGTCACCCAGTTCTTTCATAGGCTCGGTGGGTTAGTGGTTCATGCGATGGAAAGTTCTGGAGCAACAGCTTGTTGATTCTTCTATAAATGATCCATCAATCCATGATCTGTTCTGCTTTTTTCCTCATGAAGGTCCTGGGGTGTTCTATATATCTGGCATCACCAAATGGCAGACCGGATCCGGACCACGCGATGGTTCGGACCGGACCCATGACCAATATACGATTGTTTTTTTTCAGGGCGCATTCGCAAACGTTGGCGCTGCAATTCTAGTTAATATGGAAAAGGCGTCACTGATTTGAGCCAATCAAATCTTTTGTTTACGATCCACTGTCAATTGTGCAGCAGACCGGAAGAGAGTGCTGCTGACAGTATGCCTTGCTAAAATGTTAGCAAGGTCGATGCGTGTTGGTTTAAATGAATGGACGGAGAAATTTAGTTTCGTACTGGCTGCAGCCGATTCAAAACCAGTGTGCATCATATGCTCCGAAACCGTTGCAACATTGCGAAGCGCCACTACGAAACAAAGCACAGCCCTTTTTTGCAAAGTTATCCTCTGAAGTTTGAGGTGAGCGTACGCAAAAACATCAAACTTCGAGTGCAGTATAACAGATTTTTACATTTTTGTTTACATCCCAGCGGCATGCAAACGAATATTCAGTAAAAGTATCATGGATTTTGGGGAAACATAAAAATAACGTTCAAGTGATGGGGAAGTTGTGAAGGAGTGCTTAAATGCGGTTGCACAAACATTATTTAAAGGAAAACACAAAGCCCAGATGTGTGAAATAATCTACCAAATCCCAATGGCCCTGACTCCGTTCCAACCCAGATTTAAGTCACTGGCAGGGCAGTCACAAACTCATTTTTCTCATTCAGAGAAGTTAAAAAAATATTCAAAAGAAAAAGTGGTGTCAAAGCTCATTTTGAATTAGTTTTTCATGAGGACAGCCATTTTTATTGATTGTGTACTGAACATGTTGACCTGGTTTACTTGGATAATTAGGCTTTCCGTTTTTTTAGGCTCATAACTCTTTGATTTTAAAAAAAGGTAAAAGATGTTAACTCAATGCTTTGCACTTGATATATTTCTGCAGGAGATATTTGACTGTTTTTTTTCCTGGAAGTGGCAAACTTAAGTTCCTGGAGCCACATTTTCTTAAATGTGAAATAAACGCCTTATATTTGTTTGACTGGCAAAGGTGTTTAATGTGAACATTGCTAAATATTTAGTATATAAGTGCGCTCTGTTGAAAATAAATATTGAAACTATATAAAAATGTGAACATAGGCTAGACATTTCGGGAAGTTGGACTTTGGTTCGGACCTTTAAATTGGAAGACATTTTAATCGTGGATCTCTGTGACTTTTAATTGAATACCTGTGCTATAGATGATAATATTCATTTTACAATATGTCATAATCGTCAATTGGCCATTTTTTTTTTAGTTGTTTGCAGTGATTTTATTTGTTTCTCCACAGATTGTAATTGAATTTAATTTTAATGAAATAGGTTATTTAGTATGTAATGAATTAATGTGTGTAAGAATGCTTTGAATTTCTCCTGGCTGCAATACACCAGGTTCAAATGATCAGTTCATTAGCAAGATTTGAAGAAGCCCTTTAAGTATCGTGTTCATTTGAATTAGGTGTGTTGCACCCAGGAGAGACGGAAATCATGCAGGAATGCGGCCTTCCAGGACTGGAGTTTGAGACCTGTGATCTAGACTGTGAAAACTGAAAGACAATGCGGAATGGATGACAGACAGGAACTAGGGGTGTCAAACTCCAGTCCTCGAGGGCCGGTGTCCTGCATGTTTTCCATCTCTCCCAGCTGCAACCCACCTGATTCAAATGAGCAGGATACTTATCAGGCTTCTTCAGAGCTTGCTGATGAGCTGATCATTTGAATCAGGTGGGTTGCAGCCGGGAGAGATTGAAAGCATGCAGGAAAGCGGCCCTCCAGGACTGGATCTTGACACCCCTGACAGGGAATCAAATACAAACAAATTGACGAGACAACAAAAGCACCCGGAGAAGACACAAAGGATTAGCAGGAGCTGATTGGTCAACACAAGGTATTCGTTAAACGAACACAGGTGGACACAATAAGCATGACAGATACACAAAAGGAACACAAGGAAAAAACATCCATCCGTCCATTATCTGAAACACTTCTCACGAGGGTCCAGGGCATGCTGGAGCCTATCCCAGCTGTCATCGGGCAGTAGGTGGGGTACACTCTAAACTGGTTGCCGACCAATCGCCGGGCACACATAGACGAACAACTATCCGCGCTCACACTCACACCTAGGGGCAATTTAGAGTGTCCAATCAACCTGCCATGCATGTTTTTGGAATATGGGAGGAAACCGGAGTACCGGGAGGAAACCCACACAGGCACGGGGAGAACATGCAAACTCCACACAGAAAGCACGAGGGGCTTTCAGCAAGGTTCAGCTCCTCTCAAAACCCACACAATTTCAGCACATTTTTCTTCACCATACTTCACCATCAAGGATAAAAAGCAACAACACAGTTCTTTATGTAAAACATTTAAATTAGGTTTGGATTTAATGGATCTATTTTTATGCATAAAAAACAATTACTGAGAATGTTGAGCGTGTTAATGAGGAGGTTTTGGGATGATGCTGACTGTGTTGCCCTGTGAGCAATAGTAAATAAAGATTTTTGACATTTTTCTTCTTTGACAGGGTTTCTTTCTCTTGTCGTAGTTAAAGGCAGAGAAACATAATTATATGCACGTTTAATTTGTTAATTATTTTCAAGAAGTCGTCGTTGGGACGGCATATCCGCTGATGTCACTTCCTGTTTGCCGACACCGGTTTCATCAAACATATCAGTCACCATTCACCTATGAAACGTCGTCGAAGCAATGTCATAAGTGTGGTAATTAATTTTGCGTAAAATAGTGTCATATAGGCCAATTCCTTGTACAAATGTCATTGTTCATCTGAGCACTGCTCAAGAGTATCAAGATATTTGTTGTTAAATGCGCTATAAAAATAAAATTGTATTGTATTTTCGAGTGACAGCTTTTTAGATTATCTACTTAATTGAAATGTTCCATAAAAATGAAAAGATATACGGATATTGCAAAAAAGTAGTGACATGCACTTTCCATGTAAACAAAGTGACCGTCCCACCCATATTTCACACAAAGGCTCATGGAGCGTTGGAATAAGGTGGATACGGTGGCCCTGATGTGTAAATCACAAAAACTAATTACTGGACATATGCACAAAAGAGGTCATTCCAAATAATATTCATCCATCCATTATCTGTACCGCTTGTCCTCACAAAGGTCGCAGTGGTGCTGGAACCTATCCCAGCTGTCGGGAGAACATGCAAACTCCACACAGGAAGGCCTGAGGCAGGATCGTACCCACGACCTCTGCATTGTGAGGCCATCGTGCCGTCGGTCCCAAATATAAAAAAAAAACTAAATAAAAAACGTGCCACTACACTAAATCAAGAATCACAAAAGCAAATAACCAAGGAAACATAAAAAGGTAACCACAAGCCCCCCCCCCACACACACACACACACCCACACACAAAAAACGAAATACGTACAACAGCAAACCAAAAATCACAAACAAACCAACAAAAAATAATCCCAAACCAAAAATAAACACACATTACAGATATCGACGCATTGCAACATTTTCTTAGCGGAAGGGGTTGGTAGGTGGGGGCATTGAAATGGGGTAGGATGAGTCAGACTCACGGATGATTGGATGAGTGTGACAACTTGATTGGACGTACTTGTAACTTGCTCGTTAGCGCCCTCGTATGTGCATGCTTGGTGATGCATGCAAGAGGGGTGACTGGCTCCTCTGTAAATCCATGCGATCGACCGAACACCCCTTTGCGAGCTACTGCTCGCTCTCGATCGGTGTAATGGGCACCCCTATTTATATTATAAACGCCAGTAGACGCATTGTTCACCAAACAATGCCGAACGTAGCTATTGTTACACAGCGTACCAGAACTTTTCTCAGACTCTAGTTGTCACAAGAGGCAAAATCACAGATGAGCTCAGACAGGGGTCGCACTGCTTGCCGAAAATAAACGCAATTTACGATGCTTATTTTGGCACTGAATTGCGTCACACAGCCACGCGTATCGCTTCCATGTTTTTGCCGGCTTCGAGTCTCTCCAACAGAACTCTTAGTTAAATGGCCAGTACACGCGACAGCGTTAAAATATTTTATTCTGCCCCAAGTGCAAATATTTAAATTCTATACCCGAATATATTCTACTGCACAAAGAGGGCTGGGATTCCACGCCCATAATGGATGGAATGAGCAACGTTTTGCATTGAATCGGAACTACAATTTATTGAAAAAAATAAAACGTTTAATGTCCACGAAATTCAAAATTTTGCGTTGTTCAAATAAACGACTCAGTGAAACAAAATGCACAGTAACGTGTCTTACACAAGGTCTTCCACATAATCGTTTCCAAGGTGGAATGCAAAAACCGTTAATATTGAGAACTATTTGGGGGCTTACATTAGGTCAGGCATCACCAAATGATTCGGAGCGGACCCATGGCCAATCTATGATGATTTTTTTTCAGGGCGCATTCGCAAACGTTGGCACTGCAATTCTAGTAAATACGGAAAAGGCGTCACTGATTTGAGCCAATCAAATCTTTTGTTTACGATCCACTGCCAATTGCGCAGCAGACCGGAAAAGAGTGCTGCTGAAGTATGCCTTGCTAAAAAGTTAGCGAGGTCGATGCGTGTTGTTTTAAATGAATGGACGGAGAATTTTAGTTTCGTTCTGGCTGCAGCCAATTCAAAACCAGTGTGCATCATATGCTCCGAAACCGTCGCAACATTGCGAAGCGCCACTACGAAACAAAGCACCGCCCTTTTGTGCACAGTTATCCGCTGACGTTTGAGGTGAGCGCATGCAAAAACATCGAACTTCGAGTGCAGTACAACAGATTTTTACATTTTCGTTTACATCCCAGCGGCATGCAAACGAATATTCAGTAAAAGTATCATGGATTTTGGGGAAACATAAAAAAACGTTCAAGTGATGGGGAAGTTGTGAAGGAGTGCTTAAATGTGGTTGCACAAACATTATTTAAAGGAAAACACAAAACCCAGATGTGTGAAATAATCTACCAAATCCCAATGGCCCTGACTCCGTTCCAACCCAGATTTAAGTCACTGGCAGGGCAGTCACAAACTCATTTTTCTCATTAAGAGAAGTTAAAAAAATATTCAAAAGAAAAAGTGGTGTCAAAGCTCATTTTGAATTAGTTTTTCATGAGGACAGCCATTTCTATTGATTGAGTACTCAACATGTTGACCTGGTTTACTTGGATAATTAGGCTTTCCGTTTTTTTTAGGATGATAACTCTTTGATTTAAAAAAAAAAAGGTAAAAGATGTTTACTCAATGCTTAGCACTTGATATATTTCTGCAGGAGATATTTTACAGTTTTTTTCTGGAAGTGGCACCCTTAAATTCCTCGAGCCACATTTTCTTGAATGTGAAATAAACGCCTTATATTTGTTTGACTGGCAAATGTGTTTAATGGGAACATTGCTAAATATTTAGTATATAAGTGCGCTCTGTTGAAAATATATATTGAAGCTATATAAAAATGTGAACATAGGCTAGACATTTCGGGAAGTTGGACTTTGGTTCGGACCTTTTAATTTGAAGAAATTTTCGTCGTGGACCTCTGTGACTTTTAATTGAATACCTCTGCACTCGGTGAATCTAACCCTGTTGATTACACTAAGGTTCGGTAGGTGGCGGTAACACGCCTAAATGCTGGTTGCGGAGCGCCATTCAAATCAAGACAAGGAGAAGAGTTCCGGTTTAGCGCAGGTTTTTGAAGTAGCAGAGTTCAACTTTCAAGGTTGGTTTTAGATATTCATGCAACGAAATTGAGATAATTAGATACCAAGGTGTTTGCACACTGTATCGACTCACCCTGCAACTTACCAATAAAACAATTTAAAATATCTATGTGGTTCACTGCAGAACATGTAACGTACCCGATACAAGCACACGCTGTCATGTGAAAACATTTTCTTATCGCATATTCATTTAGGTAATTTCGTTTTACGACACATTGCATTGTCGTGACATGAATAGTAATCCGCTTGAACTATCCGTTTCTGTGTAATCACAGCACCACATGTATTTTACATTTATTTAGCTTGCGAATTAGAAGACCCCGAGTCAGCCTCCATGTGAGAGCACTCTTTAACACACAAAGTGATAGCAACCATCAAATGCAGTAAAACAGCTCACTAGAGACAACATAGTAACATATCCAGAGGGTGCTATTTTTTGGGGGTGTGTGATTGAGTCATGGCTCTTAAATCAAATGCATAACCTACAGTTTTTTCTAATTGGCTTCAAATGTTAAACTAATGTCACCTTTTTTTGCAATCAATTTGTTTTTAATGCTCACTGTCATTTTAAATAGTATATCTCTATTTGCCCGCAAACCTCATTGTAAACATTATGCTTCATTTAATGTCCAGGTTAAAGGATCATGGTTACTCATGGAGTAAGGCGTCATTTCTTGAGGGGGAGCCATGTGTGCAGCAGCTGGGCCAGGTATCAGAGACTCTGTACATTAGTAAAATTCCACTGTCAATTCTATTACAACGCCAAAAATTAATTGACAAGGATAGTAATGCTCAATTTGACATTGTCAGTGAAGTCTTCATTTGATAATTGTTATTACATGCAGAACCTCCAAGATATCTGCATATTGGTCCAATTTTACTTAATATATTGTATGTTATCAGGATATGGCAGAGACAAATGAGTGGCAGAGTTTACACTGAGATGGACTTTGACCAAGAGGAAACAAAGGCCAAGCTGCTGGGCTTCCCTGGGGGTTCCATTGATCTTTCCAAACAGGGGTCTGGCATTGGTGTCCTCACAATCAACAACCCATCCCACATGAATGCCTTCACCGGTAAGGTTTCTCAAGAACTACTCCTGGTATCCTTTCTGGTCATATAAACTTATCACCTCTGTTCTCTATTAAACGAGTGATTCCCACCCAGTGTGCCGCGGCACATTAATGCGCCATAAATCATCTGCAGCGCTGTAGGAAAGTATCGCAGTTCATTTAATTGGTCCATAATTATTCATTATAAATCTTTATTGATCTATTTATGCCAGTAGCGTTGGTGACACAGGCACAGATTATAATAATCATTATTAAACATCCTTTTTGGTTTAAATTACATAATGAAAGCGGTGTATCAACCTTTTTTCTTTTGACATATTTGTTTGGTAGTGTGTCATGACATTTTTCTAATGTTAAATGTGTCCCGGGCGGCACGGTGGCCGACTGGTTAGCACGATGGCCTCACAGTGAGAGACAGCATCGGGCGTGGGTTCGATCCCGGCTCCGGCCACCCTGTGTGGAGTTTGCATGTTCTCCCCGTGCTTGTGTGGGTTTCCCCCGGGTACTCCGGTTTCCTCCCACATTCCAGAAACATACATTGTAGGCCGATTGAACACTCTAAATTGCCCCTAGGTATGAGTGAGCGCGGATGGTTGTTCGTCTTTGTGTGCCCTGCAATTGGCTGGCAACCAGTTCAGGGTGTCCCCCGCCTACTGCCCGAAGATAGCTGGGATACGCTCCAGCACCCCCGCGACCCTAGTGAGGAGAAGCGGTATAGATGATGGATGGATGGATAAATGTGTCCCTGAGGTCAGTAAATGTTGGGAATCACTGTGCTGTACTATCGCAGGTACAATGATGGTGCAGCTGGAAGAAAAGGTGAGCCAACTGGAACAGTGGGAAGATGGAAAAGGCCTCATACTCCAGGGTGCTGCTGGAACTTTCTGTTCTGGATCAGACCTCAATGCTGTCAAAGCATTATCCAATCCCCAAGTATGACTATAAAAGAGTTTCAGCTCCTAAGCCTACAACCAAAAGCAGAGTACTTCCCTTGCCATCAATGTCAGCACATTTTTAGTTGCTTACTTAATCTTGTTCAACTGCGTGTTAATAATAGAATAGATGGTCTGTATCACTGCAACAGGGGCACTTGATATACTCACTCTGGTTATCTTTATTGTGGCAGATATTGGGAATGCAGTTGGACATTGTAAGGGTTGACAGGAGACAGAGAAAAAAATAACAGCAAAAAAAACAACAGAAGAACAATAGCAGTGTAAAGTTGTATAAAACGACAACGTTAGACAGAATTCAGAGTTGCTCTATATTATTAGAATTAGAATTAGAAATCCCTTTATTGTCATTGTACTCAAGTGTGCAACGAGATTAGAGAGCTCCCCTCTCCAGTGCAATACAACAATAATACAGACAAATATATATATTAGATAAATAAGAGAGTGCAATGGAAAATAATACTGAATAGGGTATATAAAAACACATCAGGATGCTGATCTGCAAGGTAAGGGTGGTCTCGTGTGTGTGTGTGTATGTAGACTGGGAAGACACCTGCAATTTAGTTACCAGACAAGATAAAAACTAGCCTAGCTTCTTCAATTTCTTCTACTGCTACTTTTCCTTTTTCCACGGTCTGGATGCCCTGTGGCGCCATGCTGACTCTCACAGGCCAATGTTAATAGAACTACTTATGTACACTAGGGCTGACACGAACGATTATTTTGGTAGTCGACTAATCACCATTAGCCGCGATCAGTCGACTAATCAGATCATATGTTAATTGCGGCGTGTCGCACCAGCAAGCAGCTGATTGCTTAATGAGATGATACAACATTCAACTTTGACTAAACTTAAAATGAAACCAAAACTCTACACTATGTAGATTTATAGTAATTATTATGAAACTATCTATAAATGCAAAAAGAAATACTTGTAATCAGAGGAGTAAATTAGGAAAATGCACCGTGCTAAATAAAAATAAAATAAACACGTTTAGTGGTTTTGAATTTTGTTTTCCTTTAACTTTTATGCAAAACATTTGGTTTTTCTTCACTAAAATGGGTGACTCGATCGTAGTAAATTGGTCTGCACAATCAATGCATCAGGAAAAAAAAAATCTTTTAATATTAGGAGGAACATTTTTTTTGATAGGACTATAACGTTGAAACAAACTGTTTTACTGTTATGTAATACCAATGGGGGGGGACTTGTGGCAAATATGTCATGTTTTCTTAGTTTGAGTACTGGATTTTCACAGTTCATAAATGCATCACTCCGTTCGCAAGAGACCTTAAGATCGTTCTGCTTCAATGTCAAACAGGGCTTGTACACCCTGTTTTTGTTGTTATAAAAAGTGAGTTTGCTGACTAATGCCTCCTTAATCCAATGTAGACACTACAATATGTTAGCGTAGGAAAAAGGACATAGTTTTTGTGTGTGTCTGTGTGCGCGCAAACTTAAAACTAGCTTGCAGACACGACTGAACGTGTCAGAAATTAAAAATGGCAACAGCCACAATGTTCTTCCTTTCTCGATGATCGCGCATCCCCGTCGTGCTGCCATGAAAGGGAGCTTTGCATCATAAGCATTTGTCGGTGAAATGTGACGTAACCTTTTTCACTAACCGCAATGCTTCTGTGTAGTTCATCGATGACCCGGATCACCGCGACTGCACATGTGCACCCAAGATGGCATACAGCCAGCGGGGAAAAGCGAGAGACGAGGGTGTTTCAAGAGCAATGTGCCAAACAAATAAATAGAAATAAACGACTCGTCTACTCCTTAAATTGTCGATAGTTTGTATTGTCGACGTCCTCGTGATTAGTCGGTAATCTTTGCAGCCCTACTGTACAGCAGACATCATCTGTTTTGGGGGACGAGAACCGCAATTGAGATATCGTCGTGTGTGTTGTGCTTTGTCGGTCATCTTGAGTACACCACACACAATATAAGCTTAAAAACACACAGGACAATTCTTCCATTGTCATTTGTGGGTTCTCACATGATATTTATATATTTCATTTTTTAAATCAGTATATGCACTTTACTTGCATGCCTACATTACATTGTACTGGAGGCAAATTATTTGCGGTATCAATTGTCTAACCTAAGGTAATGTTGCTTTTGTCTCATAGGATGGCATGAAGATGTGTATGTTTATGCAGAATGTTCTAACAAGACTACTCAGGCAAGGAGCCGTTTTTATGCTGCGTGATTGAAATGTATGTTGTTTTATGTACTTGGAGCACAGTATTATATTTGGTATTCCCAGTGCAGGCTGCCTCTGATTTCTGTTGCACTTGTGGAGGGGAGAGCTCTGGGGGGAGGCGCAGAACTTACTACTGCATGTGATTTCAGGTACACATAAACACACACACACATTTTTAACATGTTAATCTTTTTTTTTTTTTAATGTTGGAGACTCTACACATGACTTGGGGGAGGAGAGTTCTGGTTTTAAAGTATGACCTCCCTGGCAAGGAAATGTGTCAGTGGTATCTGTAAATTGAATTGACCTAGCTCAAGTCAAGACAACTAGTGAAATTGAGATTATGAAATAAAGGATAATTAACGGAGAGCAAGAGCCAAGATGGCCCATTTTTCACTAACAAGCTCAGATTATTTCTATTTTTTTCAGGAAACTGAAATTAGTTATCATTTTTTTTTGTATCTATTAATTTTGGAGAAATTAGTAAATAAATAACAAATTTGTCCCTATCGATGCCAAACTCATATGACAGTGCAATAAATTATATGGTTACTTACAATTAAGATTATTGGCCTTGACTTTTTTCCAAGCAGATCAGGGAGGAATACTTACCCTTAAACAAACTGCACAAGATCATCTTTCAGTGACTTCTGATCGGCCTTTGCCAACTTTGACTGGAACAAAGGAATTGCACTAAAAATGTTTCCCAATTTCTAATGTGCGTACCTTCATGTAAAACAGGATAAACTGATTTGCATGTATAACTATGCGTTTGATACTTTTTTAGATTAATGGCACCTGGCAGTGTGATCCAGTTTGTCCACAAACACATGGGTGTGGTCCCAGGCTGGGGCGGAGCTGCTCGACTCATCCATCTTGTTGGAAGCCAAAATTCCCTCAAGTTGCTCTGTGGTGCTTCAAAAGTGGATACTGAAATTGGGCTCAAGATTCGTCTGGCAGATGACGCTCTTGAAGACCCTAAGATCGAGGAAGGTGTGGGGACTCTCCAACAGCAGGCTGAAAAGTGGCTCAGTCACTACACAAAAGGGCCACCGGCAGTAATCCAGGCTATTAAAAAGGTAGCCTTGTCAGGGAGAGAGCTCCCTTTAACGGAGGCACTGAGGATTGAGAAGGAGGTCTTTGGTACTGTTTGGGGTGGTCCAAGTAACCTGCAGGCACTAACCAGCAAGTCGAAATACAAATGAGCAGATCAGATTGATCAGTCATATTTATAAGACTTGCACCATTGCAATCAACCCAAGAGTGGAAACTGTGTGTGTTAGAGAAATTGTATTCATGTTATAATTTTGTTAGCTTATCTTATATTAGTAGTTTGATTACTATTAATATTTTTGATAAACTGCTCATGCTCATTTACTAAGAAAAGGAAGTTATCTCGCTGACCTGCCGCCGACCCAACAAAAGACTTCCTTCCGCAACCAACTGCAGGAAACGCAAACAACCGATACCAAGACATGCTTGGGAGAAGAAACACAAAACTGCTCAGAGCAGTAACACATAGCCAAGTGTCAGTTTCATAGCCACCATGTTTTTTCTCTTAGCATGATTGTGATTGTGGGCTACGGATGATCTGTTTCAGAACGTGGTGGAACTGCAAACAGTCTATTATGTTCTCCTCATGAGAAAACAATGGTCTTCTATCTTTTGTGTCTATTATCTTATAGGTGTTGGGTGAGATAAATCTGACACTGCAGGTCAAACTTGGCAGAAATAAAACCTAACTGCAGTTTATTTTAACGTCTCAAATGATGTTTCCACAGAAAGAGTGCCGTGGATATAAATATGTCATTTTGCGATTACGTTTTAGTTGGAGTGTATTTCATTGACATTGTTTACAGTAATGGGGTGTCCGCTTCATGAGGGAAATATTTACTGCGTATATTCAGTGTTTTTTTTTTTTAATTTAAATTTCATCCTTAACCTTGCTTGTGAAGTTCTGGTTTTATTAAAGAAATGGTGAACCTTCTTCACAATTTAAGTTCAATACAATTGAACTTATTTTCTAAGCTGATCTGATATTCAAAATGCCCAAATGGACACTTTAGCATAATATTTCATCTGTTTGTATAAAATCATTCATCTTCACATAAATGTATTTAACCGTTGTGCAACGCTGCAATTGTGAATTCCACCCCCTCTAAGTTATGGATGCCTTAATGCAATGCCTATACTGCCTGTTTTATAGGTTTCCCTCCTCAACACATCTGATTCAACTGATGGGCTCATCAGCAAAGTTTGAGGAAGATCCCCATCATTTGAATCAGGTGTGCTGTACAAGGGAAATGTAAAACAGGGTGGATATGGGCTCTAAGGCTGGACTTACTCACTCCTGCACTAGATAAGTGTTGAAATTTCAGGTACGAAAGGGCTTAATAGCTATTGAGTAACTAGCCCACAGTGACTCAAAGTAGAGCTATTGTGGAACGGGGAAGCATGTCAATCGCAAAGGACAACTATTATGAGGAGCATATTACTCAGTTGTCTAAAAAGAAGAGCCTATTAGAATGATGAAATGACCATTTATTAATTTACAAACCAAGTAAAAAATTGCCAAGCAAAAATTGTTACAAAAAATGCATTCAGAATGAAAAATCCGAGGGGATAATCTAAGCACTTAGAATAAACCTTCAAACACTTTGATTTGGAATGGCATGATCATCTTACTGCCTCACATTTTGTACGTAATTTCATTTAAAAGCAAAACAAAGGGACATTTATCCACACCAAACCCAAAATATCAAGAGCATCTTGCCACACGAAGCATTAAAATAACTCTCTCTTCAAACATGCTCTAGTTTACCTTTATAAATTAGCAACACCAGTGAAAATACCTGGGTTGTCACCAACATCTAAACGTAAAAGGCTGATACCTTACATTAAAGTCCCAATTGCTTCAAGAGTTCAACAATTTCAATGGGCAGTAAATTAGTTCATCAGACTTTACTGTTTTAAGATTAAATGTGAACTTAGTTCCTCGTGAGGCACAGCAAAAACACACCCTGCCTCAAGATGATTTCACATAAAAGTGCACTGAGAATTCACAATTCACTAATTCTGAATCAAAATAAACTGGGAGGTTGGCACTTATAATCAAGAATCAACGCCAAATGTTGAGTTCCATGTATGTCATGTTATCTGAGAGAGTTAAAGATGATTAGAATGCAGCGATTCACATTGAGAATGATGCAATTGCAAACGACTCATTCGTGTTCCCTCTCACATGTCACAGATCGTCATTTTACTCCAAAGGTGTTTATGCTTATGACTTCACAAGCAGCTTGTCAACCAGAGCTGCTCAAAAACATGATCCGTTTGTCGTTTGTGAGCAGTGAAACAATGAATGAGAGCAAAAAGGAAAGAATAAATTAATGGAACAAAACAGTAAACTTGATTATGGAAAAACTTCAGACTTCAGTCACTGTACACTGACCATCAGGCTTTCGGGATCTTCCACTTGACGATGACGAAGGGGGGGAAACGGACTCTGCGCCAGGGAGGGCTCTGTCCTCTGGGTTCAGTCTTTGCCTCTGTGAGCGATCCTCCCATGGCTCCACATGCTGACCATTGCCTCCGCCCTCCCCTTCATCCTGATCCTCCTCCTCCTCCTCCTCATCACTCCAGTCCCCGGAGCCGGATTCATCCACAGAGGCGTGAGGGTCAGATGACCTAGAGGGTGAAGCCTCGTCCTCTTCGTCTTCCTCACCTTCACCTGCCCCAGATCGCTCGTGAAATGGAGTGGGCCTGTGGCTGATTTGGAGCTGTGAGAGAGCGTCCTCTAGAGGGGGGCTGCTGCCGGGTTGACCGCTCAAGTTAGTCGGAGGTCTCGCAGCGGGCAGAGGGGTTGGTGGAACAGAAGGGATGACAGTACCCTGCTGTTGCACACCAGCTGGTGTGGTATCGGCTCCATCAGCAGAGTTTTCTCTCCCTGCTGCCCCGATTGCCCCTGTGACACCTTCAGTGTCCAAACGCAATCCGGCCACTCCTTTCTTGGGGATATCCAAAACATCACGCTTCATCTTGCGTCTACGTCCGTGCTCATTACGCCTGTACTGGACCATGTTCTCTAAGTCAGCCACATACAAAAACCCAGCGATGAGCATCTCCGCCGTCTTCTTGCCTTTGGAGAAAGCGTCCTCCAGCTCACGGCTAGTTCGCACGTCATACTGCCACCAACCATTGCGGCCCTCGTAATACCAGGCGTGATCACTCACTTCACCGCCCCGACCCCCCGCAGATGCTTTTAGCTCCTCCGGAGAGAGAAGTGTGGGCCTTTCCAAGAAGTCATCCGGCACTTCCTGTCTGCAGAGAGCACAGCGCTTGCTCTGCCAGGATGCCCCCTTCACACAGAGGAAGCAGAAGATGTGGTGGCATGGAAGTTGCACTGGGTGGACACAGCTCTGCAGACAGATGGCACACTCCGGTACAGAGAGGGCTGGTGATGTGTTGAGGGAGCCAGGACACGATGATTCGGCACTGCTCCCACTACCAGTAGCACCATTGCTGCTGCTGCTGTTGCTGCCTTTCTTACTTGGGGGAAGTGAGCTAACAGAGTGGTCTACTTCCCCGCAACTAGCCATCCTTAGCAAGTTCTGGGAAGTGGGATGAGAAGAAAAAAACTATTAAAAGGTGGCATGTATGTGTACAAAGTTCCTTTGCAACATTGCAACTCAGTTATTGCGGCATTACAATCACAGGTTTTTCCATTTATAACCATAAATGAAGCTATTCCAGTTTTACGTCGCTATTTGGTGTTTTTTTTTGCTATTTTTCTTCTAAAACGGGATCAGTCAAGAAATATTTTTTTTTTGGAGGGAAAATACCCTAAATGCAAATGCAATGGTTGCATTTGCAAGTCACTATAACGCCAGTGCACTACCCTGAATGTGTGTTTGGAGAGGTAGAGTGTGCTCGCCTCTCATTCATTTCTGAACGCAACCTATGTTCTAAAATCTAAACCAATCAGCAGCTAGTGCTTGAACTGTTTCCATCTCTACTGCCTGGTGCACTGCATCCCCTGTTGAAGTGCTAAGAGCCCACACTGGCATTGTTTTTGGTACATTCTGAATAATCAAACGGCACATTTCAACAATGCTCTTGAGTTTCCCAACGGTGAAAGTACTGCAGTGCACGCTCAGAGGATATTTCCAAACGCACCCTTGAGCTGGCCCCGTGCAATATCCCTGTAATGCGCACCAAGTACACTGCTTCACTCAGACGATTCATAAAATCGTTCATATGTGCTGTTGGACATTCAGCGTACCACAAAAATCGGGAGTACCCAGTACAGGCAGTCAAAGCCAGAAAGTAAATGTCTGCATTCAGAAATGAATAGGAGCTACAATTGATGAACTCAGGGGAGAGTGTATAATGTTGCAATTTTTTTTATAAAAAAAAAAAAAAAAAAAGTTAAAAATATAAGAATTGTGTTCCACTTCACGACTGGGTCCCAATTGGTGATGATTCCTCATAAAAACAACAACAACAAAAAATCTAAAACTCAATTTTTGTTTGAAGCCTGAAATGTGGCCCAAGGTAAAAAAGTTCAAGGGGGCCAAATACATTTGCTATCCATCTATCTCAAGGAACCGTGGGTCTTCCACAGTACATTAATCCGTCACTAAATTGTGATTTATCGTTCGAATCCCAGCTATACAAGTGAATATTTAGGCAATTTTTTTTTCTTCTCAGATTTTTGCTTCCAAGTCTGCACCTTCAGTTAAGTACTGGAACACTGAGATCTACTCAAAAAAGCAGAAAATCTAATTTCTTTGAAAAAGTTCAGAATAAAATTTGAAATCTGCTGAAATAAATATTATACAAATGCCCACACACACTTAAATTTTATTGTATTTCATAATTGAAAAAACAACAGTAGTCAGAAAACCATAACGTATCCCATAGGCTCAATGTTGACATATTAGTGTCCATGTTCCTTAACAACCCCTGAAAATAAATCAAACAAAATCTATGACATTCTTGTGACACCACATGCATACTTACATTAAGTCGCCTTAATGTTCATGTATCATGAGACGTGCTGGTGGACCTTCAAAATTAGACCTGCATTAAACCAAAAAAAACGTATGACTTTTAAAAGAAAATGTACCCTCGTCAAGACAAACCGTTTAGAAACTACTTTAGTAAACGAACGAATACGAGGCATTTGATAAACAAGATGCATTTCACGCGTGACATTACAAAGCATTTCGACACAGCTGTTACTAACATGAGCGAGTGTTTTGAACAAAGGGCCACTCTGTTAATTGTCGGACTTGCATGGACCCAATTGAGTCGACAAATCGCTCCACATTGATGCTGGTGGCCTCTTAGTACTGAAAAAAATAACAGCTAACGTTAAAGCCACTGAAAAGCAGATTACGTTACCAAATACAAGACAACAAAGAGATGGCATGCTAAAATTTACATGAAACTCATTGTGGTGAATGACAGTCCGAACGTTCTAGATGACGTTTGAGACACGAAACAAAGAAAATGTGTTCAAACAAATGAGTACAAATGCTAAATCGCAAACGTGAATAAATAGATATTAACGGTGGACTCCATTAACGTTACTGCTAGTTGCTACGGCTAACGGCAGTAATTTGACTCCAGCAAATAGACGGGGTTCATGTGATGGCGCTAGCTTATTTTAGCAGGTCGACATTAACAACAAGGAGCACTTTTCCTCTCGCGTCTCAGTCCAGGCAGCTGCTACGTACATACCGTACTGATTATAAGTCGTTGTCCACTTCTTCTGAATAGCTACCTTCAAATAAAGGGGCGCCAATACCAAACGTCAATCAAACAAATCCGAATGTTTCGTGCGTTTGTTTTCCACGGTATTAAAAAACTCAGGGTGACGCATTCAATTTACCTCGGATTTCTGAAGATGAAATTACGTCACATCCGAGTTGTTGACGCTCCAATTCACCAATCAAATGAACGAAGACCCTTAAAAAACAAAACAAAAAACAAAACAAAAAACACGTTTATTCGTTATGTTCGGGTACGTTTAAATTACTTTGCACAAAAGTGAAAAGTACGGTGTTTTATTATTAAACCCATTTTCTAACTAATATTGACTATTTTATTGTGACGAAAATGTCAAATCAACGCAGGAAATGGAAAAAAATGCAAAATTACTTGAAATGTGTGTCGAAGTGTTTAGCTGTAGAGCGTTATGCTTTACGTGATAACGTACTTATAAGTAAAAGTTAAGGTTTAAAACTTTAAATACAGATGCTCCTTTCACATGCAGTCCAGAATGCGGTGCATATTTTTGTTTTGATTAAAGATTAATTTGGGAAACTCCGACACACGTAATATTACGCGTGACGTAAACAACGCGAGATTTCACGAGGCGCAGACGGTTACAATCTCTTCCTGTTCGCTAGCAGCTAGAGGACGTTGGTGTCACAGAGGAGAGCGCTGGTGCGTTGGGTATTTATTTTTCAGCCAAGCTAAGCAAAGAAGAAACAATCGCGAAATGTTCTCACGCGCCGTAAGACCCACGATCGGGCTCACCAGGAGCTTGTCCACCTCGTCGCACAAGCACGCCAAAGTGGCGGTGCTGGGAGCTTCTGGTGGAATAGGCCAGCCGCTATCTTTGCTGCTCAAGAATAGCCCCTTGGTGAGTCAACTCTCCCTCTATGATATCGCTCACACCCCAGGGGTGGCTGCTGACCTCAGCCACATCGAGACAAGAGCCCAGGTCAGCGGCTACATGGGTCCCGACCAGCTCAATGCTGCACTACAGGGATGCGAAGTCGTCGTCATTCCCGCTGGCGTGCCCAGAAAGCCCGGCATGACTCGTGACGACCTCTTCAACACCAACGCTACCATTGTTGCTACCTTGGCCGATGCCTGTGCTCGCAACTGTCCTGAAGCAATGATCTGCATTATTGCCAACCCTGTCAACTCCACCATCCCGATCACTTCTGAGGTCCTGAAGAAGCATGGCGTATATAACCCTAACAAAGTGTTTGGTGTCACCACCTTGGACATTGTCAGAGCCAATACCTTTGTGGCTGAGTTGAAAGGTCTTGATCCAGCCCGTGTCAGTGTACCTGTCATTGGAGGTCACGCGGGGAAGACCATCATTCCCCTCATTTCCCAGTGCACCCCCAAAGTGGAATTCCCAGCTGACCAGTTGGCTGCTCTGACTGGCAGGATCCAGGAAGCTGGCACTGAGGTGGTGAAGGCCAAGGCCGGAGCTGGTTCCGCTACCCTCTCCATGGCATACGCCGGCGCCCGCTTCACCTTCTCCATCTTGGATGCCATGAATGGAAAGGAGGGTGTGGTTGAATGCGGCTTTGTCAGGTCAGAGGAGACAGAGTGCAAATACTTCGCAACACCTCTCCTCCTGGGCAAGAATGGCATTGAGAAAAACCTCGGGCTCGGCAAGCTGTCCCCCTTCGAGGAGAAACTGGTGGCTGAGGCAATTGATGAGCTGAAGGGCTCCATCAAGAAGGGCGAGGATTTTGTGGCCAACATGAAGTGAACAGGGACATTAAAGTAGCTGCAACTTGCCACTGTCATTGATATTTGCTGTCTTAAATTAAAGGCTCTTTGGCAAAACACCACATTTGTCTGTGATTTCTTCCTCTTTTGATTTTCTTTTTGCCAAACAATAGTCTTAAATAAAGAAGTAAATTTTGACATTTGTGCTGTCATTTTCTTTCAATGGGATTCCCCTTATCTTTTCCTATGTAGTTATATCTCACCCAGCCATGAATACATCATACATCCTATTTTGCAAATATAAATTAACTTTTTTCCCATCCATTCATTATCTGGTCCGCTTATCAATATATTACTTTAGAGGAAATACTGTGGTCATTGACTTTCATGCTCATATATGTCATTGAGTAAAACACGAGTAGCCATTAATAAATTAGATTGGGAAAAAAAACACTGGTGTGAGTATTTTTTTAATATAATTACTTGTGAATAATGGATAATTCTAGGTAACCTTGTACAATCTAATGAGATGATCACATTTGTGACAAGTTGGAAAGTTTGTTTTGGTTTGGCTGCTTTATTGACTCCCCGACTGTGCAGGTGAACCTATTACGTGGCCACTTGATGTACATATACTCAAGTTCAGATGTTACCATGTACAGTCCTCGAGGGCCCCAATACGGCTTGTTCAGATGTCTCCCTCCTCCAACACATGGGAGGGAGAGGAGAAATAAGAGAATTGGGGCCCTCGAGCACCGGTTTTGGTGACCCCTGGTGTAGTTTTTCATATACTGGCCATGTTTTCAATAGAAGAGAATTTTTTGAATGGTTGTCTTGTAGCTCAAAGTTACATAAGTTGCATAAGGATTTTGTATTAACGGAAAAAATGGGAGGTGGGGGTAAAATGCCTGGTGTAAAACCATCACATGCCTGCCGATACTAATCATTTAGATTAGTGAAAGAGATTATGTTAACATATTCGTGCCCCCCACCTTTCTCTTAAACTCATATTTGGCCATGCTGTGAATAATTTACCATTAGATTGCATCGTGAGATGGGTCTATATATATAGGCACGGTGGACGACTGGTTAGCACGATGGCCTCACAGTGAGAGACAGCAGCAGATGTGGGTTTGATCCTGTGTGGAGTTTGCATGTTCTGCCCGTGCCTGTGTGGGTTTCCTCCGGGTACTCCGGTTGCCTCCCACATTCCAAAAACATGCATGGCAGGTCGATTGATCACTCTAAATTGCCCCTAGGTATGAGTATGAGCGCGGATGGTTGTTCGTCTCTGTGTGCCCTGCAATTGGCTGGCAACCAGTTCAGGGTGTCCCCCGCCTACTGCCCGAAGATAGCTGGGATAGGCTCCAGCGACCCTTGTGAGGAGAAGCGGTATAAATAATGGATGTATATATATACATATATATATATATATATATATATATATATATATATATATATATATATATATATATATATATATATGTATATATATATGTATATATATATATATATATATATATATATATATACTCACACACATAGACTCATTTGGTAGAAATACTGTCCTGAAATTTTGTAATACACAACGTAATGCTTTACACTCAATTTCAGCGAGTTACTCAGTGACAAATGATGCTTAATTAAGCCATCAGAAAAACCTGTAATCTCAGAAGCAAATTTTGGGGATTTGGAAGAATTCTGTTGGAAATGGGCAAACCCCACATAGCAGGGCGTGGCCATTTCAGGGCTTTCTTTTGGTAAACATTTAATCAATTATTGGTAGTCTGGTACACAAATAATTGCTTATTGCATTTGATCATACACTTGAGTTCCCCAAAAGTTGTCATACAGCATGTTTGAACAGATAAGAGACGAGGCTACGAAACCCATTATAGTTTTATTTGACACACAGATGGTTTTGGATGTTTGTTGAGCAGCAAAAGTTCCTTTGAAACAAACAAACCTTGTGGTGAATTTGATTTATTTTCTTACATGTATCGAAGGTTCCACGATATCAATTTATATGGTGATTAGAAAACAGTCGCAAGTTGGCAAGAATAAACCCTATTTTGTTTTTTTGACTTTGGAAAATTTTCACCAAATAAAATAAAGTAGATGATCTAAAAATCATGAACAATAAACAAAATGTCCTACATAACATTGCAAAATCTACATTCAAAATCCAAAAGCACAATGTTGTACCAGGGCTCCATTAAATAACCATATCAACAAGCATGAACGGTGGTGTCATTGTCTTTCTGACTGCTTACTGCTCTCCCACACTGACGGTTTTCTTTGTTCTCTGTTACCTGCAGCAGTCTCAGCAGTGCTCTTTCATTTTTCAAATGATACATGAGTCAGTGGTGGAAGTAAAGGAAGAGAAGATGCACAGAATGTGCCCCAATCCCGCTTGTGCATTAACAGTTGATTCAAATCGTACAGTTAGCAGCGACACCCCTGCAGACAGGAGTCGAGAGGGACAAAGAGTGGGTAAGAGGACGAGGAAGGTTTTGGGAGGTGTTCGACTTAAACGTGTCCACAGAGCTACTGTACAAGGCCCTCTGTGGGGGAGAAGGGGTCCGGGTCGTGACCTCGCCGTTGTCTGTGCTCTGTTTTGTTCCTGCTGTCTTGGTGGTCCCCCGTGTCTCGAGCCCTATCACGCTCTCGTTTCTTCTCTCTTCTGATCTCCTTGTTCTCTTTGCGGTTGTTGTTGCGATTCCTCCGTTGTTTTCGATCATTTGGCCTTCGTCCTATGTTGGGAAAAGACATTTCAATTATACATTTGTCTAATGAGGTTTCAATGTCTCAATTTAGTGTGATCTCAAAGGACTATATTCCTTAAATACAACTGAGCGTTTATTAAATGCATCACACTAACAACATACTATACTACTTATGCTACTTGGTGCCATAAACTGAAACATCAATATTACTGGAAATCTAATTTATTCTGCAGACAAAGGCATGTCGGTTCTGTTACAGTCAGTGAAGACTAAGGACTGTACTATAATGTTCTTTGCTTTCACCCGAGCTAAGAGTATTACAAATGTAATCACCTTTCTTAACTCTTGCATGGTCTGAATTCCTTGCAGAGCTCATCTCCAGCTAACATTGACTCTCAAGCCACCATGCTAGATACAGCTGCACTACCCAGATGAGTTCCAATTTAAAGTGGTACAATGTTTATGGCTTGCAGTTATGGCGGACAGTTATGCTCAAAAGTGACTAGCACTGTCCCAGAGGTATTTTTTTTAATTGTGCTAATTAGGTCTGAAAGATGGTTCAAAACATTTAGTTTTGGTAACCATCTCTAACTAGTCTCTCGTGAGAGAGGCAAATGCAGCAAATGCAGCTTAACTTGTTTATTCAGTCATACAGCAACAGTACAGTATTTGAATTCATTTGCTTTAACGCTTGTGCTCACAGGTGATTTGGAAACAATTCCAGTTGATTTTGGCCAAAAGTAGGGTACGTACACCCTTGGACTGGTTGCCAGTCAGTCATAAGGCATATTTGAATTTCTTTGAAAATTGAAGGCCTCTCAACCAAGGTCACAGTTTCTGGATTTAAAAAAAATAAATCAGAATACACTTTATGTAGTTAATTTAATTACATCATGCAATGTGCAAGCGTACCAAGAGTTGAGTGAATATTGAGTGTATAAATACGAAAAGAAATATTTCCAACAGTGGTTGCAATAAAGGCATCTTAAAGTCATTCTACATAATGACCAGTAGGGGTCAGTGTTTAACAGCAAGTCCACTGCCAAGCACATCAGCTGTTGCTTCCCTCTCTGTAGTGATGAGCAGGCTATTGTCCAAAATAGAAAGCCTTTAAATAAACCCCTCCCAGTATCTGCTCTTGCAACATCTCATAAACAAAACCAAGCGTTTTGGTATGCCGAAGGTTTATCTCAGCTTGAGCTACAGTATACAGTAATAATGATAATAACAAGATCCAGTCTCAGGGAGCTTGGAGACGGGACCTGCGAGGAAATGCAGAGGCCCTTTTCCTGTTGTTGTGCTGCTGCTGTTCAGCATTGCTTGTTGGGCCGCTTGGCTGGCCGCTTTGGGGGATTGTGAAACTGCTGAAGTCGGCAGTAGGCACAGACGCAGGGGAGAGGGAGAAAGAGATAAAGGGAAAGAGAGAATGAGATTTCTCTCTGTCTCTCCGCTGTCCGCTATGTTTGACCCCCCCGCACAGCCACTCCTTTTTTGCCTAATCATTAATCAGTGCTGTCTTCTTGCTGGGCCAGGGAAGGCTCACTTCTTGACCCTCCTTTTAGCGCCCATCACACAGTCGTACAAAGCTTTTGCAACATGGTCAATCTGTTTGTAACTTCATGTAATAAAAAGACAGCTATTAAGTGTACACCAATGAACTGTAGCCAAGAGGTCGGTCTTAAAGTAAAAATGGACGGTGCGATGTCTTCTTCTTCTACTATTTCTGGTGTATTTGGTCAATCTGCACATGACTAAAAAATTAATTCCTGTCAAAAGTGTGACGCAAAAATATGGCGTATTCAACATGCAAATCCTAATAGGATAAATATTTTTCATGTCCATGAATACAGTGAATCCAATCATAATTTTAATCTGAATTCCAATCGGATTCAAGAACTTCTGTCCATGTAAACATAGACACTGTTTTCAAATAGTGTTAAACTGAACCTGTCACAATTAATTTTCACATTTATTCTCCGATATACTAATATTATTGTTCAGTCGACAAGTGAGTACTATTTAGTTATTCATCTATTTAAAGCAATTAAGCAATCTAAAGGGTTGAAAATTGCTTGCTCACTTTGACAATGCAATGTTTTTATGGTTGAACAAGCATGCAGGTTTATTCCATTCCTGTTTTTTAACGCCAGCTTAATCTTGCCTTAAACCTTGGAAATAAACATGTCTCTGTGTAATGTAGTATCACATATATACAGTACAGGCTCATTATTATGATCCGGCTTATGCATTGGAGTTCAACACATTGCACAAGTGTACTGTACATCTACCCAATATGAGTTAATATTAAATAGTAATATTTTACTATTCTATTCTACTGTTATTGAGATCACAGCAAAAAACGCTACATGACGGCTAGGATGGATGGATGGATGCAGTGTAATCGGTGCACTGACTCATTCAGGGTCTGCCCCCGGCCCTCTATAAACACAGGAAGTCCCCTTCGCTCTCATTGTTTTTCCTCTCCTGACACCATAACTATTTTCAACAAGTTGGGTGGATTAGTCATACTGTAGACCCCGTGTTTTTGTGGAGCATGAGGAGAAACCTAATCCATGCCGGGTTGAGATGATTAGTAGAGCGTTTATCAAAACCAACATGCATTTAGTTTGTTGGAACTGTTTCGGATGGGTTTATGTAAACTGTGTTTTGACAAGTGTGCAATGGGCGAGCAATGAGACACCTCTACAGGGTTTTGTCAACAGACAGCACATTCCCCAAAGCCAGGCCTTAATATTCACGCTGTCCTGTCTAGGAGTGAAGATGACATTACAATTTTCCAGTAGTAGGCTTACAGTTCTACGAAATGCATTTCATTTGAATTTGGTCCGCAAAGTCTGTACATGATGGAATATCCTAAAAGATCTTTAGAAAGCCACTGTTTTCATGCACATTACAATATAGAACACATACAATATGCACCTCCTGTAGTCGATATGGAAACATCGTGCTATCCATTTTTGTTACTGCCTATACTCACTAGGGTCACATGCAGGCCCAGAGTGAGTAATCTGTAGGATTTGTTTTTTTCTCGCTACAATATATAATAGTGGCCCTGCTACTCTAGAATGCCCATTAGATTTTATAGCACACACATTAATTCCTTCTTGTGTCAACATCACTTAAATCCATCCGCCTATTCATTTTCTGAACCGCTTTTCCTCATGAGGGTCGCGAGGGTGTTGGAGACCAGCAGTCTTTGTCAGTAGGCGGGGGACACCCTGAACTGGTCGCCAGCCAATTGCAGGGCATACAGAGACAAACAACCATCTGCACTCACCTAGGGGCAATTTAGAGTGTCCAATCAACCTGCCATGCAGGGTTTTGGAATGTGGGAGGAAACCGGAGTACCCGGAGGAAACCCACGCAGGCACGGGGAGAACATGCAAACTCCATACAGGAAGGCCAATGCCGGGATCGAACCCACAACCTCAACACTGTGAAGCCATCGTGCTAACCACTCGCCCACATTGTATTATATAACTGTAGTTATATAACTTTACTACTGTCCATTACATTATATATACAGCATTGGCTGCTGACCTTTATTGCTGAGGATGTCACCAAGTCACAATCCATGACTAGAAATAACAGCATTCTAACTAACTATATCACACCCTGTCTGTACAAAATGACACATTAAGGAGGGATAACACAATCAAAAAAGTTTCTTGTAACGGCAGCAAAGCATGACGGGAAAACCTCCTCTGATTGCAGTCGCTGTCGTAAAATTTGCATCAAACTGCTGAATAGTGCACCGGAAGTGGCATGAATAGGATTCAAAATAAGAATGCTAACACAAAATGCAGTGTAAAATGTCTTATACAGATGTCAGACTTCACAAATGTAGTCCGATTTTGGGCTGACAGACGTGTCGCAAACAAACATGATGTCTCATTGCCGATTTTTCGTTTGCCGATGCTTCACAACCACCAGCAGGAAAGTCTGACGGGTCAGAGATTTTGTAGGTCTTGCCACTTAGTCTGGCATGTCCTACGACATCCTTCAATTGGTTGTTCAGCATTGACCAATAGGAAGACAGTACCCTTCTACTTATGACGAGAGACTGGACGTGGCACGCATAGACAAACAATCAAAATGGTAAAAAAAGGAACGGACAATGTGGAAGAAATATTGGAAAGGAGCATTTTAACGCATGTTACATTTGCTAACTACAAAGCCAGTAGCTGATTAGCAAATGTCTTGTTATTAAACTAATTTGTTACCTTGTATTCTGACAGATTAACCATCTCAGCGAATGACAAAAAAGTCGTGTAGTCTGAGAAGACCATTAATCTTGCTGGCTGAACAGTGTTTGATAAATCAGCCTTATTAAGTGTAAAATGTCTTTAGCGATGTACTGGAAACTTGCCTCCTGGTCCCTTTGGGCCTTTTGCCCAATGTAACTATTCATGTTCTCAGTCACCACATTTAATCGTAAACTGGATGTTGTGATCCAGCTTGTTTTAAGATTTATTTTTTTTTTTTTCTTTTGGTCTTTGGAATGGGTGGAGTCTCCAGCGCACACCTGATGGTCATCCTCGTTAGTTGGCTTCTTAAGCGGTGGAGACAGAGGAGATAGTCGCCGCGATATTGTGTCCAGTTGCCATCTCCCAGTTTGCATCGCGAGTTTTCCTATTTTGCGTCGATAGTGTCCATGTAAGTCTTACCTGGCTCTAGTAATTTGATGTAGTCCTATAACCTCGTGTAGGTTAGTTGTCTTTTGTAGTGTATTTAGTGTTCCCAAGTGGCTGAGTTTTTCTTTTAGTCTTTGAGTATTCACTTTGTTTTTCTCCGTTTTGATTAGTCCTGTTTTTGACGGCTAGCTCCTCGTTTCCGCCCATTCACCTTAGTTTATTTTGCGTACTGCGGTTTGTTTCGTTTAGTGTAGTTTTTGTGTGTTTTTTCTTAATCACGTCTGATGTGCTCCCTTTGTTAAATAAATTTCTATTTAGTTAGATTTCTGCCTCTGTCTGTTTTCTTGGTTCCGCCGTGCTACAATACACATTCTTAATACTGGATTGTTCATCAAATCCAAAATAAATGTCATTGAAGGAAATTGTGAGCTAATTTTCATTTTCATCGATATACCGATAAGGGTAAAAGTGCATATCATCATTAAAACATTTTAAACTAAAGTGGGCTGGCCTGAGCTCTGAAAGTTCAGGCCTGAAAAGAAGTCCCTCTCTGGCCCTGGTTGTGTGTGTGCTGGCGCCTACCACAGCTGACTTTGGGTGAGCGGCAAGGCACACCCTGGATTGGTCGCCATCCAGTAATTGGAAACATGTCTGTCAATAATTAGATGTGTGCAGTAAAGATGCAGCAGTTAATCAATTAATCAACAACTAATTGACAATCAAATTTATCAATTTATAATTTTTGATAATTTCAGCATCTCAACAGTAAATATTCTCCAATTTCTTTAGTCCACTTGGAAAGCAGACTGATCATTATTGTGTTGAATCAAAATTATACATTTACAAACTTTTGTTTTAACTTTTGGGAACGATCTACATTTAAAAAAAAATAATGACATTTTATGGCCCTAACCAGTAACTGAATCATAAATAAATTAAAAAATAAATTAGTTGGTGCTTTTCTGCAGTGTGTGTGCGTGTGTGTGCGTGCGTGGGTGGGGGTGGGGGTGTGTGTGTGCGTGTGGGTGCGTGTGTGCATGCGTGGGTGTGTGTGCGTGCGTGGGGGTGCGTGCGTGTGTGTGTGTTTTTTTAAAAGCGAGTGAGATTAAAACCTTTTTTTTTTTAAATCCAGTTAGTCAATTATTCAACAAAAATAATCAACAGATTAATTGATTATTATATGAATCGTTGGTTGAAGCTCTAGCGCGCAGTGAGTTTCATCCCACCCAGTATAACAATTCAACATCGATGTTAACTGGGATTACAGAGGAGAAGACTATTTATTCTTTCATTTTTATGGCCTGTGTCATATTGTTTTTTTTAATTAATTTGTTTATTTTATTAAAGCCTGCCCTGTGACTGGCTGCCGACCTGTTCAGTGTGTGGTGCGCCTTTCGCCCATAGTCAGATGGGATAGGCTCCAGCACCCTCCCGCGACTCTGTACAGGATAAGAGGTGTGGATGATGACATAACATTTTATTCAAGTTGAATTTCAAGACGGGCGGCATGGTGGACGACTGGTTAGCATGATGGCGGAGGTCGTGGGATCGATTCACACTCTGGCCTTCCTGTTTGCATGTTCTCCCTGTGCCTGCGTGGGTTTCCTACGGGTACTCCAGTTTACTCCCACATTCCAAATACATGCATGGTAGGTTGATCAAACACTCTTAATTGCTCCTATGTGTGTGTGAGCGCGGATGGTTGTTTGTCTATGTGTGCCCTGCAATTGGCTGGCAACCAGTTCGGGGTATATCCTGCCTACTGCCCGATGACAGTTGGGATAGGCTCCAACACATCCGCAACCCTCGTGAGGAAAAGCGGTTCAGATAATGGATGAATTTCACGACTCTGTAGGAAAATATTGACAGTAAAAAGAGATTTTATTTATTTCAGTCAGTATGTGTTGTCTAAAAGACTACACTAATATAAACTTTCAACATAGCTGTATTCATTTGGATGGATACTATAACAGTTATGATTTCTTGGGGTAGTAGTCCGCCTGCTAAAACCAAAGCCCAACATAAAACATAACTGCATGAGCCTATTCTGTATTTTCCGACATGCATCTTGGTGGTCTATTTTCAATGATTGAATTTGTTAGTATTTTGATATATATTTATATGGGGTTTTGCTGACATTTTGTTGACTCAATGCATTGTGCTATGTTAGGTGGGTAAATAAACATTTGTGGTGAATAAAAGAATGCTAAAACAGTCATCTAAAAAATGGATGCTGTTTTATTCAAGTTTCAAACCCAATTAGTTCATGTATGTACAGAAAATAGTAATGCTAGCGGTCTTCGGTGGGTGTATGTGTGTACTCACGCACGCATTCTCAGAGGGGCACAGTGTGTTTTATTGATGGCGCATCCTCTGTGGCAAGCGTTCTGACGTCCGGGGGAGCTTTTGGCGGGAGCCATGGTTGGATTAAAGGCTATGTGCTGCCCAACAAGTGGAATGCCTGCGGCAATGGCTGCCAGGATGTCACGATGAAGGATGTTCGTGTGAGTGTGTAGCTGTCCTCAGTCATTTATAAGTGCTGTATAGCTTTCTGTACTGGACATGTTTATGCATAGGTGTGGCCTTGCACGCCTACCAAACAGTTGATTAGGGACATTTACAAAATCAAACGTGTTTAAAACTTTCTGAGGTTAGTTTGACAATATTTCATTTATTCATTGTTGTTATTGTAGTAGACAACTGTGCTACAGACAGGTGTTTCGAATATTTAGCGGGTTGAGAAGTGTGGAAATGTGTTTGTCTATGTGTCTATTTGTGTGTTTGTGGGAGTTAAAAGGTGAAAGGGGGCACGCACACTGTCCAGCTACAGAGATACAGAGGGGTGAACAGTAGGTCGATGGACGGACAAATTGGCCTGCATTAACTTGAGAGGGGTGGTGTAGGATGAGGAAGTGTGCGTGAACGTTCACAAGCTTCAGCTGTGGATAAGACGAAATCGAAGCCAAGTTTCTCACTTTTTCTCATTGCTGTATTTTACATGCTTCTTTGTGTCATGTTATAACTTTAATTCAGGTAATCACATCCAATTGAAAAGCATAAACCTCTATTGCCGTTTTGCTACATGAAACTAGAGCATGAAACTAGAGAGGTACAGCAGACTCATAAGATATGTCTTTAATGTTATTCAACAAGATAGCGCACTCAAATTTTTAAGATGAGCTATTAGAATTTTAATATACTTTTTATTCAGTCAATGAAGAAGGCTGTAGTGACAAAAGTAAATTCTTGTTGATTTTCGCATGTCTACTGCTGATTCTTTTTCTCCTCGCCTTTTGCCCTACTTTTAGTTAATCAGCATAATTCCTTTACCTTTTCTACTAGTCTCAATATTGAGGGGTTAAGGCGCCGCGTTCCGGACCCAGTCTCCCCAGGAGGCCTGGGTTCGAATCTCGTGGCTGCCAGGATGGCCGAGTGGTCTAAGGCGCCGCGTTCAGGACCCAGTCTCCCCAGGAGGCCTGGGTTCGAATCTCGAATTTCCCCATTGTGGGACTAATAAAGGCATTATTATTATAAACGGGGGAAATAATCCCAATGACAATGGGGGCGTTTGGATGGTGAAATAAAAGTTGTGAGATGAAGTGGAAAGGTAAAGCAATTTAGAGAGGGTGGCGGGGGTTGATGTAGGGAAAAAACTGGAGAGGAGGATGAGAAGAGGAGAACGATGTATCAGTGTTTAATGGCTGCTGGAGGATTACAGGGGCTCTCTGAGGTCAGAACACTGACCCCCTAGTGTGTGCAAAACGTAAACAGCGAGGAGAGGATGCAACAAACAGATCATTAGCTCTCATTCACCTAAGAGCTTAGACTACTACTTAATCACACAAAGACGCATACATAAACAATGGCTACATCGTGTCACAATTCTTCGGTTCTTTCCAAAATTTAGGCTTGAAAAAGTCATTTCCAGCTAAGTAGCTAAGTAAATATTAGGAATGATGGTACCGACAAGTGTTCCACTTGAGCATTCCGCCAACAAATGCAGTAACATACACAAAACAACAACGACATTGAATTGGCTCAAGAATATGGAGAGGAATCAACTTCTTTTTATGGAATCAAACAAAAATGGATTTGCAAACATAAATAATGAATTTGAAAAAAAAAAAGCTATGTAAATGCCAGATTTGAAATTTTGTTTGCAACTTTTGAGTTTTGCTTGCAAACTAACTTCTATTTTGTGGGCAGGGACTACTCTGAATGATGTTCGAAGCTTTTTCATTGGTCAGCTTGGAATCATTGTGTGACAACCTCTGTCTTCACGGTAGTAAGAGGTTACTGCAGGAAAAATACAAAGCCGCTAAAGTCCACACCAGGTCATTGAAATGTTGATCCTTAACCTTCTCTTAAAAACAACCATTAAGAAGCATTTATCGGGCGCTTTTGTCCAACCATTACAGTTAGAATAATGAGACATTATCATGTATCATTGACAATTTTACTTCAGCTATTCACTCATCCAGTCTTTGGAACTGTCCGTGCCGCAACAGCAACCATATGACATAATATTTGGACTCGGTTTGGTCATGATATTATTCAAAATTGCTTGTAATCGAAACGGCACAAATAAGAGAGAGAGAGCGAGAGAATATTTTTTTTCCTGTAATTAAAACCATCCAGCACTTTTTCAAGTTTGTAAATATAGCATAGCTTGTTTGCAAATGTTTCTTTTTTCTTTCAAATCCATTATTTATTGTTTGCAACAAATTTTTTTTGTGTATCGCATTTTTGTCTGCAAATCCAATTTGAGTCTAATTACATAAAGAAGAAAAACAAAAACAGATTTCTGTGTATTAAAGAATGACTCACAATGTGATTGCGTTTGGGAAAACAAATCCTCATTCTGATGGTAATTTGTAACTGTTTTCAGTGACCTAATTGATGTTTGTATATGGAAAATGAGGCCCTAGAATTCAAGGACAAAAGTGAAAAAGTATTGAAATAATGAAAGAAACAAATTATTGAAATAACGGAATGAATGTGGACATGGCCTCAGCCTACATGAACATTGACCTTTTGCCACGATGAAGCCACTTTCTAACCCTACCGAACTGACTGTTTTCTTTGGTGTGGCAGGGTGTGTGCAGGGGGTGAGGATGGCAGGAAAAGGTGAGAGTGAGAGACAGAGTCCACAACTGCACTTTTCACAGCAACACAAATCACGCCAATTCATTTGACTCTTCACAATTTCTCACTATGTCTGTGATTGAATGTGACGACAGTGGATTTCTTGTGCAGCACCAACGCAGCAGCCTTCAAGAAAAACGCTGTCACACATGTTTCAAATGTATTCTGAAAAAGTCTATTGGGGTGTGTGTGCGTGCGCGTGCGTGCATGTGTGTGTGTGTGTGTGTGTGTTGGCAGCTGTGGGGATAAACCAATACTGATCCGCTGGTCGCCGCGTGCCTCCCCGGGGGAGGATGTTGATGTTGGGCTGGCTGTTTCTGCTCCAGAGTGAACTGCCTTTCTGCTGCATCACACACACATATGCGCACACACACGTTTGTTCTGCAAATGTGAGGCCCCAGGGGGCTGGATCTGAGCTTGTCTGCGATCTGTCATTTAACACTACAGAGCCCGGCTACAAAACAGCCAGCTGTAGCCACCGAGCACCTCAGCAACCACACACATGGTTGACACAGAAAACAAAGCATCAGGATTTATATAAAGACAAGTCTGTCCAAGGGCAGTTTTCTCTCTGTTCTACGGAAATGATCATGTTTACTTGGTAGGTAGTTTGTGGTCCTTCTCTTTTTAAATCCCACGAGGTCTCGTGGGAATCGCACGATATCCCCGTTGCGACATTATGCATGCCCCCCCACTCTCTCCAACACCAACGGTTCGCCCTCTAACCACAAACGCAATCCTCTGAATAAACAGTCGTAGTCCTAAGCGGAAGAAGGCCTAGCTGTGATAGTAAAAGCAGAGAGGTCTGGACTTCACAATCTTGTCCATGCTTCACAATAACAGCTAAATGAGCGACACGTTAGCATAAACAACTACTTGGTACATTTTGTTTTTGACATATTAATTCTAGTGTATATTGAGCTTGAGTAGAGTAACTTGGCAATATTGGTTTTCCATGACAGGGCTAATCTGCACTTGTTTTCGTCTTTATCACTGTTCTACTAACCTGGACATGTTCTCTTGATGACAACACAGTTTTTGATCTCAGAAATGTCAGGACATAGTCGGCCAAACGGCGATGGGTACTGCAGGACCTGCCGTGTGCGGGTCTCCTGCCCCCGCTTGAAGCCACATGTTCTCCCTGACCGAGAGCAGGGACTCCACTCACTCCACTCGGCCACTTCACAGTGCACTGAAAGGACAATCAAAATCAAAACGAGGATGAGGATATGTGACATATTCATGTTTGTTGTGTCCAGGATGTGTTCAAGTACTCCATTGTTGGTGGTTGTTGTGATGATGTAGATAAGCATCACACTTGCACCTTTTTCTTAGATTTTATACATAAGGAAAAGCACTCTAACAGACTATTTTTGCTCAGACTCAGCACACATGAGCCGCCTTAATTTGGGGAGGTCAGTTTTGAATTGAAAAAAGGTCCTGAAGGAAATGAGGGTCTTCAAAACACTGACTGACCAGGCACAAGAAATAGTACTTTAAAGTACTTACTTTTGCATATAGAAAGTAATTAGCGAGTATAGCTGTTGCAAGTCAAGTAAGTTCTGTATAGCGGAGAAAAAACATAAAGGCATGTTTCTCGTTTAGAAAGTCGGGTAGATTTTGTTCAGTTAAAACTGACTCTAACACGACTTGCTGATGCATCCCAAGCGCACTTTGGTGGAGTTGGCAAAGGCTAATCATGTTGCATGGACCGAAGACACACCACATTGTGAGTATACACAAGTGGTCTTCAATCCTATTCCTTGAGGCCCACTGTCCTGCCCGTATTCCATCGCTCCCTGCTGCAGCACACCTGATTCAAACTATCTGGATCATTATCCAGCTTCTGTAAGGCTGCTAATTATCTGATCATTTGAATCAAGCCGTTGATGCAGAGAGCATTGGAAAATAGGCAGTACAGAACACATTAAGGAACACGATTGGTCCATACTATATGTGCCCGGCGAGGATGCATCTCTTGGCCAGACTCCCTCAACTGGGATTGGCTTGACAGGGTCAACCGGGACCTTGGACAGGATAAGTCCCCCAAAAATACATCAATTTAGTTTTCTGACCATCGCTTGTCTAGTGTTTTCAGTACAACCATGTTTGTAGAGCAAGATGTTTGCTTATTAAATCCTTATGAGTTCAAGTAGTTTACAAGACTAACCTTGTGGTACACACTCCATGAGTTTGTCATTGGGTTCATAGTCATCTGGACAGACGCGGTGGCATCTTCCATTGAGCTGGTACAGGCCCGGCTGGCACCTTGTACATGTCTCGCTGTTCAAACATAACTCACACTCCGCAGGGCATTCTGCAACTATAGAAATACAAATTGTATGTACACATTTCCCACTCTTTTTATTAATCATTTTCACACCATTGCCAAATTTTAAATGATGCATTTAGTTCAAGATGTATCATACTCCACAGATAAAATGCAACATTAATCATCTTGACTATGATGAAGCTAAATACTCACTGGGAACACACTCCCTCTGTGTATCACTGCGGACCATGTCCTCAGGGCAGCTCTCTCTGCAATCACCCCGGTGAAGGTAGAAACCAATCCGGCAGCGCATGCAGAATTTCTTGTTGAAGCAGGAGTCGCACTCAGGACTGCACTCTGAGAAACACAGATCCACCACCAGCATTTATTTAAATGACACAAATCACTGTGTGTTTCCTCTTTGTTAAATATACAGGGTGTCTTTGATCATGCATGTGATCTCATGTGTGTGCGTACCCACTGTCAGGAATACTGTAATTCCTTGCAACTTCACATTGCGCAGCTTCAGCGTTTCGAGGATTTTTCCAATATATTCAAAAACAAAAAAGTAAAGAAAAAAATAAAGCCACATCGGACGCGTTGTTTGAAAGAGATGAGTTGACTCGGAGGCTTTGTTCGTACTTACGTGCACACATACAAGGAACATGATTAAGATAGACCAATGAGCGCTGGATATCCCATGTACCCTTATTGTCTGCCAGTTTCGTCCACGTTAATAAACAAACGGCACTTTTGAACAACATTCTGTTCGTAAATAGCGCATAGTAAACAGCTGTGTTCAGAAAGCTGTATCGAAAATGTATGAATCGATAATTTGTATTGCTCGATGACACTAATACCATTTTGTTACAGATGTATTAATTTATGTAGTATACCCCCAGTTGCTTACTTGTGCACGTATTTCTTTCACGTGAGCGTGTGCCGTAAAAGCCTGGAGGACAGGAAGTCATGCACACCCCGATCTGCTTCATCCCAATCCTTTCCAAATGCATAAAGAAGCGTGGCTTGCAGGAAAGGCAGCCATTGTAGTCAGAGCAGGTTAGACAGCCACCCTGCTGGCACCCTGAACTCACACCAGAGATCTCTGTTGGGAAAATACAAGGGCAGAATTATGTATTCATTTCACAATCATGTTAGGATAATAGACAAAAAGGGCAATTTGTTGTGATACCAGCCTCACTTGTATGAGCAATCACAAATATATTTTTTTAATTTTACTCATACATACACACAAGCTGGCTTTTTGTTGGAATCTAATTTCACACAATTTAACGGGAAAGGGGAGAGCAGTGTCCATGTGCCCATTTCACGGCACAAATGTGCTTCCGTCATGTCCAGATTCTAGTCCACCACTAGCCCACTGCATTCATAGGGATTGAAAGAATCCACTTTGTCTTCAAAATGACCAAGTAGTGGATTCCGAGACCTTGTCTGGGCCTACTCTCGCTTGTTGGACAAAAGCAGCGTGGCCGACTGGATAACCTGCCTCCACCCTAAGTTACGATAGTCGCAACGCAGGATTTACATGAAAATCTTTTTCAACAAAACTGAGCCCTGTGTCTTTATTGATGCCTTGTATTATTATTAGTGCTGTCAAGTGATTATTTTTTTCACTAATTAATGACAAAAAATTCCATGATTAATTGCGATTAATCACATTTTTCAACTACTATTTTTTTGCCACGCTTGGAACAGATATTTACTTGAATAATATCTTGGAATTGATGCAAAATCACCAAATATGAAGTATATTTAGAATCAGAATCGGAATCATTCAAAGACTGTTATAATAGCCTTCTCTTATTCTTGAATACAACCTAAATGGAGACATCTTTACAGGCATTTTTTGTTGAAACATTTCTGAGAACTGTCCACAAGCGTCACACTCCAGCAGTGTTGGTTTGCAAGGCCCAGTGGTAACTTGAGCACGGTGTTTTGTTCGGAGACTTGCTACGGATGTACAGCTAATATGGCGCAATATTTGCTAAGTATGCAAATTATTTATGAAGTAAATCAAACTGACTTAATTGAGTTAAAATATTTAACTGAGTTAAAAAATGTTGCATTAATCACCTCCGTTAACACTTTAATTTTGACAGCCCTAATTATTATATATAGATTTTTTTTTTTGCTCCAAAAGTCATTTTCACCCAAACAAATAATGGAGGCAATGATGCATTGTCATTATTATGATTTAACGTTTTTAAATTCGCCAATCTTATTTGCTTCTTTAGGACGGTGGCGCACGGCACGCTAATCTACTTGGACAGGCTGTGCAATCTCCATTTGCATTTCATACTTTGCACATCATCACTCTGTGAGGACCGGTACCACCCTGCGGACCAGTGGTTCACAACCAGTGGCCTATGTCACGTCATGAATGCGACGGCTCTGTTGTAATGCCAGCCTAGGGGGCGACAAAAGCGACACACTGCAGTTTAAAGGCTGGCCCATTTAGCAGAGAGGGTTCAAATCCGAGCCCTGGCCTTCCTGTGTGGAGTTCACAAGTGGGTTTTCTTTGGGTACTCCAGTTTCAAAATCATGCATCATGGGTTCATGCAACACTCTACTGTCCTTAGGTGTGCTTGTGAGTGTGAATTGTTGTTTATCTGTGTGTGCCCTGCGATTGACCAGTTGAGGGTTTGCCCTGCCTACTTCCCAAAAAGAGCTTGGATAGGCTTAAGCATGTCTGCGACCCTGGTAAGGATAAGATGTTCGGATAATAGATGGATAGAAGGGCAAATAAATAGTGCTGGTGTCCATAATGCTGTAGTCAGCGGGTGTGTTTATTTTTGTATTTATTTATTTATTTTTATGAAAAATCAAAATTTTCATTGTGATTATATTATTTAATGTAAATTATATTTAAAGCTATGTATTTAAACCTCTGAACTCTTGACTGAATTACTGAATATGAAACCTCCTCTTTGGTTAGCAGAGATGGACACGTGACCCTTTTTTGCCGGTCAGTCCCCTGCTTTCCGGCCGGTATCTCTGTCCGGTTCCGGCCTCGTTAGTTTTTGTTCACTAAAGTAATCTTGCTCTGAATGGTTGAAAGACATCCACACCCTGCGCACTGCTGGAATATCCTGACAATCCTTCTATTGCAAGAGATGCCACGATGCTGCGATGGGCATTCCGTCCTAGGGACGGGGACAGAGGAGAAGTTTTTTTAAAAAGGTCGGACTGAGCATGGATGGAAGTGTTTTTTTGCTCGTGGCTGATATCGTCCCTTAATCCGGTCAAGTACCCACAGACATGTGTTGGTTTTTTTTAAAAAGAAAAATCGCTGTTTTTTAACTGCCCGCAATAACACTCAAGTCTATTTTGTATTTCATGTGTTCCCTCTAATACCATGTTTTACACCTCAGAAGGCCCGTTTCACTGACGACTGACAGAAACACGCCCAGCCTGTCTTGCGGGTGTAACTACTACAGAGTGTGTGTATGACTTGAAATGTATGGGATGTAGGAGAAAAGTGAGTTTTATTATCTGTATACGTTTAGTACATACCTTATCCATTTTTATGTGAAAAATGTCCTTGTCTGGGACATCACTAGAGTGTAAAAATGGGGGGTGGCGGACTGACAAAATATATGGACAGAAGCGCTTTTAAAGGACAAGGATGGATGAGGACCTTGGACGATAACTTTTCGGAATAAGGACGGAGGCACTGTGATGGAAGGTGCTCCAGGTCACGGACGGTGGACGGATTGGCAAAATAGGGGAAAGTGCTCATCTCTGCAGAAGACCAAACACAGCTGTACGCTTGTCCTGAATGCTTTGCCTGCTTTCATACAGCTTATGCTTGATGAATTGATACATTCAGAGGTTTAGTTGAAAGAAATATTCAGAGATGTTTCCATGGTGAACATATTCAGAAATGCAGTGACTGTTGATAGTTGTTGCTGAATTATTATTCCTGCACACTTAAAAAAGTATGGAGGTCACAAAATTGTTCTTGAATTTGGAGATGTTTTGAAACCTTGAGTTAGATTCAAGGAAAGACTCATGATTGTGAGTGCTGTATATTTCTTATTTTGGATGAAAAAAAAATGGCCCTTACAATGTTAAGATGTTCGAAAAGGTTGTTACAGTATGTTTGTTCATTTTGACATTAGTTTGGTGTTGGTTAATATGAAGTCCTTTCGGTGTTGGAAGTCCGCAGGAGTGGACATTTCTATAACTGTAATATTTAATTTATGGGAAAAAAAGTGTTAATAATGTTTTTCTCATGTCCTAAGAAGAATAAAAACATATGAGGAAAAAAAATATTGGTTCAGGCTTTCATTAACTAACAAATCAACAATTGCAATTTCCAACACAAATATGACAAGCAGCAAACACATGTGAGAATTGTAATCCAGTAATCCATTCAACCAATACATTTAATTTACTCCAATTGTGTTTGGATGACTTAGTTTGTCATTATGCATTTGATAAATTATGTAATTAAGATGTTTTAGGTTTCACCACAAATGTTATAATAGTCATGATGCAAGGGGAATTTAGTAGCAATATGGTTCACAAAAGTTAACAGACCTTTCATAAACAAACACTGAGTTGTAGTTAAATGATAAAATCAATTCTCAGTCTGGAATGTCTTCTTATGAGTTCATGTAAGTTCTAACCTCCTCTTGCCAATAGATAAGATTTAGTTATTTCATAATATTTGAACAATCCACTGCTTCAAAACTTTCCTCCTGGCTCTGTCTCATTCGCTTTAAAGAGGAAGTCAACCTCTAAAATTGTTTTTCAATAATATGTTCTACGTGCCTTCACTAGTCTAAACATGGCATTCTATTTAATATTGCGTTAGTGGAATACGCGTTAAGCAGCAAAATCCACCCGTTTTTAGCCGCCTTGTCACTTCTGTCGGCTGAAAATGACATCACAATCAGCCAATCACAGCTCACCTGTTTTCTGAAGCTGAGCCACGGTTGGTTATTTGCTGATCTCTGAGCAACTCTTATGTCTTTTTCAGTCAACAAGAGGCAAAATGGACATCCACTCAGATGTACAAAAATGGATGGATTTTGCTGCTTAACTCAGATTCTAATAATGTGCTATTAATCAGAGTGCCATGTTTTGACTAGTGGGGCTGCATAGAACATATTTTTATTTACTTCCGCTTTAAAACTCGAAATTACATTTTCTTTGCCCGACTCAATACTTCTGTCCATTTGATCGGTTATAAATTATCGGCTAAAAACATTGCCACATCATGCAATTGTGATTAAAATTTTGAATAGACGCAAAGCCAGTGGCCGAGACTCAGACACTTGTGAAATCTTGTGTCTGGAATATGTCTTTGTCCTCAATGACACTGACAAACTCATATAGAAGTAATGTTTTACACAACATACCAACATGATCACTCACTAGTACAACAGATGTACAAAAACTTAATGTTTGTGTTATAGATTATAATGAAGATATGTATTCTAACTCTATACTTTCTGCTCTTTATATATTAATAATGAAGTATACATCAAGAAAAAAAATCTGGTGGAGTCCTACCTACCTTTTTCTTAGCTTGCATGGACAGAAAACATGGGACATGCATTAAGTTATACTGTATGGTTACTTTGGACTGTTGACTTGTAGTCTCCCTAACGCTAGAGAAAAACATCTCTCTTAGAGATTGGTACTCATTCTCTGATAATGCCATATTGAATGGACTTTCCACAATCTAGGTAATTTGAAGGTGAAGGTCCCTATTTAAATTCCGAATGCACGACTGGCAGACAGTGTGATGCAAATGTGGAAGGTGTGGGGCCAAAAGAAGTTTTGGCAATTTCGCAGACCGACAGAGGCTGTCGACTGCAACCGTGTCCAATCAATCAAGCAGTCAATCCAAAAACGAAACATGAAAATGCACACTCATGGCTGTGCCGGGGCAAGGGGTATGGTTAAAAAAAAATATAAATAAATTTAAAAAAAATTTAAAAAAACAATATATATATATATATATATATATATATATATATATATATCATAATAATAAAAATGCACTCAATTATTTTATTTCTACAATGATTCGGAGGGAATATTCTGTACTGTTGACACAATGCCCAGTGCCAGTCTAGTGCCAATACTAGTGTAATTGTGCACCTGGCCATGGGGATTTGTTTTTTGTTTTTTCCCCTTCACTCGCACAGGTCCAAGGAGTCATTTGCACCACTGCTTGTCATGGGAAGGGACGTACCCATCCTTTTTCCGGCCAATGGAAGCAGCTCCCTTTATTCCCTTAAAATTCAGCGCAGAGACAAGCGCAGCGCGGGGTTTGCATGGCAAGATGCAGGAGATCAGCGTGCGCAAAGTCTCTACTTGCAGATGATGTTAGGTTGGCCACTGTAGATGTTGCATTTGGACACCACCATCCATCTGTCATCGTGCAGCCACCCAGGAGTAGCCATAGCCAATGTGACACCCGAGACGGGATTTTATATTATCCCGATTTACATTCGCTTGAATAAAAATGTTAACATTGTTTTTAATTCACAAGATAATGGCACACCCTTTCCAAGATAAATTTAGGAGCTGTCCTCGCTGTCCAATTTTGTGTCATCATCATCATCAACACTGCTCATCCTGTCCATGTTTGGGAGGTGCTGGTGCTGGAGCCTATCCCATTTTAGCCTATTCCAGTTTACTTTGGGAGGAAGGCGGACTCCATCCTGAACTGGTCGCCAACCAGTCGCAAGGCACACGCAGATACTGTCAATGAGTGGCAGCGGATCCAATGCTGCCTGCACGTAAATCAGGTGAGTGTACCACTACAATATGAATGTCGAATTTTGTAACTTTTTTTTTTTCACGTTAATACAATGTCCCCATAAACATAAAACAATGTAAATGGAGTGAAAAGTTTTTTTCACAGGACAGCGATGAAATGCAACATTTTCATAATTCCATAACTGTATCCTTACTGGAAAATAAATCATGAGAGTGACTTGTGGTTGCAACATTTTATGTTATTGGATGCTCAGAAATAACTTGTATGCATCAATGGCCATATGTTTTTTTTTGTGTATCATTTATCATAATATTATGTGGGGATTGAATTAAATTTGAATCTATGTTAACAGTTCCATATTTATGGTTGGTTGTGAGATTATTATAAATATTTTTCATCCTGCCCACCTGAAAGAAATTCATTAATTCGAAGCAAGATTTTATCCGGATTTTATTCAATGATCAAGAAATGTATTTCTTATTACTGTTTTTAATTTAAGATACAGTAATTTGACAGTTCATCAAGTTTCATTTATCATATGTTTATTAAGGGCATTTGTTATATTTAGGACTTTGAGAAATGTCTACAAAAATAAGAAGAGATAATTAAATTGTGAATGTTAACAAAGTATTACATCATGTTTTAACTTCAACGACAGCCTTAGATTTACTCGTTTCACTTTTCTTAAAAAAGAAATGGAGTCTGCCACTATTGTTTTAACTATTTGTTCTTATTGCCATTTAATATTAAAAATTCTTGGGCAGTGGTTATTCTGCCGTTTCCGGCAGCTGTCTTGTTAGCTATTTTCCCATGAATGGCCCTGCTTGGTCAATCGCCGGAGCAAGAAATTCTGGGTCTGCTGTAAATTGGCTATTTTACTGTGATTACAGTAGGTTGGCCATAAATTTGCTAGTTGAGCGTGATGAGACTGCCGTGTTATGGTTCTACTATCTTCAACATCAACTGGCTCCCCATTCCAGTTGTGGCTAGTAGTTTATAGGTTTAACTCTTGAACTGTTTTAAATTTCTAATCCCAACCTCATTTTTTAAAATTTATTTTATTAACTTTATCACTAACCTCCTACTTATCCAAACCATAACCTTTTATTTTTGTTGGGCCCAAAACATTCTACCAATTATTTTTGTTTCACCAACTACATCAGAATGGCACAACTAAACTGGGGTAGAATTTATATTTTTAATTCTTGCAGTTTTCACGGCAAAAAAAACGCAATGCCGCAAGTTGCAGGTTACGACAAAATAAAAACTGTGTTATTTTTTTCCCATGTCACCTCAGGTAGGTGGCCTACCCAAACGTTATTATTTTTTGTTTCTGTTTTTAAATTAAGAGAAGGGATGTCGACAAGTATTTCCTTATTGACATTGCCACCTGACAGCCCTCTCGTCTCCAGTCGTCTTCTAAAACAACGAGCAACTCTTGGCGCAAGTACACTTTTACCACAAGCGTCTCTCTTTTATCCACAGGTACATGTTAAATTAGACATAGCAAACCCTGTACATGTACTATTAGTTAGTCTGAAGTCTCAGGAGTGCCGTCCACCATGATAAGCAAGCCGTCTGTTGCCAACAATGATGTGGGAATCTCCGGTAGCTAAGCAAACAAAAGACAGACGGGGGTCCCATACATTGTCGTTTGCTATTCATATCTTGACTCAAAACGCTTCTCTTTGCTTTCTTTGTCTGGCCATAAATAGCTGCAAACCGCGTCGCACAGACACTCATAGTAACAATGTAGAAATTGACTACTATTTCTGCCCGCCAATTGAAGCCATTAAAATGTTCTAACTTTGTTATGCATTAAATACTGACCAAATTTGAAAATCGTTTTGTTCCTTCATTATAGCTCTTTCCGGAGACATTGGTCTTGCTGGAAAAAGAAACAATTTAAATTTTGTTGTCCCATCCCAACAATGTTTTTTCAAATTCGTTTTTTTAAATTCGTTTTTCAAAGCCAATAGCTGGTGGCACGTCAATTCGTAAATTTTGCATTGCGATTAAAATGAGTTATTTTAGAATAACTTCTCCAAATTTTACCAGGGACTTGTGATGACTGGCTGGGTCTTCTGGCTATTCACCTTTCTGTTGCCACTACTGAGTTGCGACAAACCAATAGTCTCAGAATGGTACATATTTATACTTCTCATTCAACCACTATCAAAATCACTCGATCGATTGTAGAGCCATTTAACCGAATTGGTGATTAGAACAATGATAAACGGGAATGAACACAATCCAAAATGAAATAGTTAGAAGTAGTGCTGTCTAGTGGTTAAATTTGTAAAAGTAATTAATCACAAAAAATTACATGATTAATTGTGATTAATCACATTTTTAACTACTATTTTTTGCGAAGCTTATAACAGATATTTACTTGAATAATATATTGGAATTGATGCAAAATCACCAAATATGAAGTATATTTCATTCAAAGACTTGGATTCTTGAATAACATCTAAATGGAGACAACTTTGCAGACATTTATTTCTCGAAACATTTCTCAAAACTGCCCAAAAGCGCCACACTCCAGCAGTGTTGGTTTGCAAGGCCCAGTGGTAACTTAAACACAGTGTTTTGTTCTGAATATTGCTCAATAATTGCAAAGTATGCAAATTATTTTTTTAAGTAGATCAAACAGAGTTAACTGAGTTAAAATATTTAACTGAGTTAATTTTTTGGGGATTAATCACCTGAGTAAATGCTTTAATTTTGATAGCCCTATTTAGAAGACTTTTTGTCCATAAAAGGTGTCTAAAATATCCATCCATCCATTATCCAAACCGCTTGTCCTCACATGGGTCACGGGGGTGCTGGAGCCTATCCCAGTTGTCTTTGCGCAGTAGGCGGGGTACACCCTGAATTGGTTATCAGCTAATCGCCGGGCACACATAGACAAAAAACATTCACACCTATGGACAATTTTGAGTGTTCAATCAACCTACTATGCATGTGTTTGGAATGTGGAAGCAAACCGAAGTACCCAAAGAAAACCCATGCAGGTATGGGAAGAACATGCAAACTCCACATCGGAAGGCTAGCGCTGGAATCGAACCCTGCACCTCAGAACAGTGAGGCAGACATGCGAACCAGTCAACCACTGTTCACCTGATTAGAAACTACAGATATTTTAAAAAAGTAAGGAGCAGAAGTACAACATAGGCTGAAAAATAACTCCTCCACTAATGTATAGAGAGCCCAAATTTCTGTAAGGTAGTAAGGTTATGCAGTGACATCTCTGATTAAAACATATGGCCACAAATCCATTACAGAACCGGTTGATAATTTTGAAATCTTTTCGAGAGAGTTTTGTTAGAATGTTGTTCCAGGTGGGATTTCCAGGCTTCCGATTCATAATATTGGAAAGCCTGGCTCAGCTTGCAATAGTTTGAGCTAAATTACAATGAATAAAGCAACCAAAAGCAAATACAACCCCAGGACTCCTCAAAACTCAATTTATTGCAGTACACAGTCAACCCAAGAGACCTTTATCTTAAAAAATTCCTCTTGGTGGGCGCAAAAACTCTTTTCTTATTATGGACTAAACCGATCAGAGGTTGATAATGAGATGTAAAGAAAACAAGACCTATGTGGAAAGAAAATTCCGCCACAGGTGGCGGGGATAAAAACATCACTCTAAAGGTCTATTATTGTACTTTAGATCAGACATAGTTTTCTGCCACGTTGGCAGGGAATGCATGGAATATTCCAGTTATAAGCATGTCTCGAACAGCCTTGGTCACCTAACACATCTGGAGACCCTCGGTGATAAAGAAGGTGTATGAAGAATTGTAAAAATACACTAATAATAGTTGTTTTAATGCGTGAGTGATAGAAGGGGGCTAAAGAGATGAGACACATTGTTGGACCCCTGGGAGGTGCAACATTCCATCCCCTAAGAGTTCTTCTCCAGCAGAGCAACCACTGGCAATCTATTCATAATGATATTTTCTTTTAGAATATGTTATCGGCATGTACAGGCTAACCGACTTTGCGTTTTAGAACTTTATTTCAACAAACATGTTGCATATGAGACATAAACTGAGCACCGAAACATCACATAATTTCTGAACAACAATTTTAAACCAACCGTCACTTCATTTCAAGAATATAGAAACTAGTCAGGGCATGTTTCAGTCCACAACTGGAGCGTGGTTTGGCTCATTGTGGCCACTAGGGAGCGACTGGAACCATACACTGCACAGCACAGCACAACACAGCAAACAGTTACAACTCTGCCAATTAAGTCATCCATTCAACCTAATGTAGTTGGACGTCCACGTTTGAACAATGGAAACGTCTTAATTTAAACGATAAAACGTGTGTTCACTTTATTGAAAACAGTACAGTTGTTTTGAGTACCTACAAATGCACCCTAAATGTGGTCAATGTTATGTCATATAGGCTAATTAAAAGTTTAGACAGCTGTCAGACACAAAATAACATTTATGACTAACGTTATTTGTATATGATAATAATAATAATAATAATAATAATGAAATCAACATCAACAACAACAATAATGATAATAAAAATTACAAAAAATGTACATTTGGCAATATCATCATTGTGGTGGTTATATCAGTATGTGCAGGGATTGCAATGGAACCGTTTGGTAGTATTAAAAAGTTACTGTATTAGGTTTATTATCATGTCTGTGCGTATACTCACGTTTATGTTGCCAGTGCCTGGAGGTGCTGTGCTGCTGGCATCCAGTGTAATCCATGCAGTGCAAGATGATCAAAACAAAGGAGATCAGTTTTAATTGCATAGTAGCCCAAAGATGAGACCGGTAAAAGCCAATGTCAATGTTCACCAAAAATACGAGATGGTTCAAAGAATCCCTTTTTCGACAGTGGCAAAGAGTGGATGGTGAGTGACTCCTATTAGACAGAACGGGCCCCCCAACAATGTGGTGATATTTGGTGATGAAAGTGCACAGTGGCCCAATGATGCCCGGGCCGCTTGGACTGTAACATCCTGCACAGGAGCTTCATGTGTGCAAAGAAAGCCAGAAAGACAAAAAGTCAGGCCTCCAAGAGAACTCTCCCCAAACAAAAAACACGAATCTCATCTGGTCAAAATTAGGAAACTATTAAAATGACTCAGAAAACGTTTAAGATATTATATCCATTGGGAAAAGTCCCAGTTGCCTCCGCTCGCTCCTCTGCTGCGTCCCTGCGGAGGTGCGCCGTGCGTCCTGGTGCTGGTGGCGCGCTGATGGGCACCCCTTCGTTCAGCATCAAAAGTTTCAAAATACACACTCACAAACAACAAGAACATCCACTCATCAGCACACAACACTCAATTAAATTGTGAGCAAAAATTCGCACGTCCTCTCAGTGGCAGGCGCGTCTAAAAAGTACATCTCCGCACTTTCAGCGCTTTTTTGCTTTGCGTGCAGCAGTCATGCACTCCCCTCCTGTGGTCTCTCTCTCTCTCTCTCTCTCTCTCTCTCTCTCCCTCTCCCCAGCCCTCTCTCCCCTCTCCCTCGTCCCTCTCTGACCCTCCCCACGAGCTCTTAAGTTTATTTAGAGGGCAAGCCCCCGTGTCAGAAAGAGGGAGCGAGAGTTTGCAGCCTCTCTAGGCCTCCTGCCTCCCACCGTGCATCCGTGCCTTCGGTTTAAGTGTTGGCATCAATAGAAAGTGAAAGTAAAACAAAACAAACAACAAAAAAAACACATGATTATAACTGAAATGTAATATAGAAATCTTGATAATAACTTTGCAATTTATAATAGAGTATGGCTATACCTGAGGGTGGAATACTATTTGGTTGTGGGGCACCAGCTCTATGGATTGGGTCTAATTATTCTAATCTTTGGTAATTGTACTTTCTTTGAAGGTATATATATATATATATATATATATATATATATATATATATATATATATATATATATATATATATATATATATATATGCTATGGAATAAGCTGAAACAGTCACATAAGATAGTTTGGCGTATTCCTGCACGTAAACTATATAATGCATTACATTTGTATTGTGTTATCACTGACGTCTGCATATAAAAAACATAGATAGAAAGTTTATTTAAAGTTAATCAATCACCAACCCATTTAAATTTGACTCGTGAACTGATTTAGGTCTTGACTTTGATAGAGGAAGCAATACACAACCCGCTCCACGTGTTTTTCTGATATTGTCATTTTAATTTTATAAATGCAAGTATAAGGCACTTTGCCCCCAAACCCTTGAAATAATTTCTATTTTTAATTGGTGCTACACAAAAACACAATTAAATGAACGTAAACATTATCATTGAACATTTTAGTAACCTTAAGAGCAGTAATACCATTTATCTAATTAAAAGAATGGATGCGAGGTTTGGAACCATATATTAGCTTAACAAATGAGTTGTGCAGCAATGTAAGAGTGATATGGAACACATCTCCTCTAGAGGGAGTCAGCTCCATGGAAGCACACAGGAGCGAGTGAGCATCACTGCATTGTGGACAACTTGCACTCGCACTTGACCTCTCCTTGTAGAGTTACAACTCTGTTTGTGTTTGCTGTAGAAGCAAGAGAAGAAAAATACATTCAGCATTCTTTCCCCTTGAATAATGACAGTGAGCATCTATAAATACATTATCAGTCATTATAGCCACCAGACCTTCAGTCAACAATCACATTTAGATATGCTTAAATGCAGAGACGTTGACATTCCTCCTTGTTTAATGAAATCTGAGCAGAGCAGTCAAGAGAGGCCCTGGATCCTCATTTGTCTTTAGTGGGTGGATGTGTATGCAGAAAAGTATACAGGAGGCCAATACTTCTCTTCCCTGTGGCTTCTGGTTTTCCATCATCTCTGGGCCGAGGAAATCAATGCAAACACAGTGGTCTTTCTCTTTATGGCACTACTTCCATGCTTGCCCTGCACAGAGCCAGAAACAGTACAGCCAAGCGTAGCTGAGGCTGATTCATTGTTTCAAACCCTTTCACCTCCCCTGAGCCTGCTTCTCTAAATCCACATTTGGTCCTCGATCATGGCTGATGAGTGTTGGGAAATAATATATGTAGCAAAAGATCCAATTTTTTTGTAATCATATAATATATTTGGATATAAACACCAGAGTTGCCCTGATGAACGCCTTTAGAAAAAGAGATTTATTATAATACAAAGGTATGTGTGTCATTGTGTTGCTATGAAATCGGCTAAAAGTCGTTAGCCCCCAAACTACAAATCCACCCACCCCTCACCTCCAACTGAGCAGACTTCTACAAGTGATGTTGAGGAATAATGCTTCTCTTTGTGTCCTAGGCTGAACAAGCTTGTCCGAGAGAGGGTGCATGTGTGTTTGTTTGAGAGTGTGTGAATTGTGTGTATGTGGCACTTGGGTGCCGAAGGTTAAGGTCACTTGGTCAGACCATGTCCAGTCTGGTGAGAGAATCAGTCGACACCAAGAAATGAAGTCCGGCAGGTGCTTAAACCCTCTCTAACACACCTTTCAGTTCTTTTTTGAAAGGGCATACGCAGAACATGTGGAGAAAGAGGGAACACGTCTCAAACATTATCTTTGGTGTCATTACTTCAAACCAAATGAACTCTTAAGTGACAATTGAAGATGCTGCATTAATTACACATTATCCTCTATTTATTTATTGATTTTTGCAACTGGGGGAATCAAAGGCTACAATTGAGGTATAGTAACAGTTGACACTTTGATAAAGTTCAAATTGGGTAAATTTGTAAGGGGTTTGTTGTTATGGTCTGTAGTACTTTAATTTTGATGAAGTTGAGGTAGTAAAGCTGTTCGAGTGAAAAAAAAAATCTATACTTTTTTAGTGTTCATGGAGTGTTCAATGCTTGTTGCTCAGGTACAAAGGTGTCCAATATGAGACAAGGGAGTAGACCATGATAGTTAACAATCATTTATGAACAAGGGGTTGAGTTAACTAGATTTATTCAGAGCACAGTGCAGGAAGGTTTGATTTATAGCACATAACATTTTGGCCAGTTTTGAACAAGTTTATTTTTGGGCTCTCACGTCACACTCCTTCACCACACATTCAGAGAACCACATATTAAAATACATATATATTAGGGGTGGAACAATACATCGATTTAATAAATTTATCAATGAGTCCGGCTACGATGATACTGGGCTAGTTTATATCCATGCTGGCCACATATCGACACAAAATATGTTATTGATCGATTGAATTGATATAATTAAGTAAATAATTTTAAAATCCAAATTCCCAATAGCTTTTATCTTTTTCATTTACGTTTGGATTTTTCTTTTCGTGATCAACCTTTATTTGTTTTTGGCTCATGCATGTCATTTCCAGTCGGCGCCAAGGATTTATATCATTTAAATCAAGCTCGCAACATGGATTTTGGAACATGGCGGCGAGGATGCGATATCTAAGATGATGCAATGTGTTCATTTGAATGGAAACACTTTGGATTTCGCAAGAAAGGAAAACAAAATGTTGCTGTGTATAGGCTTTGCAAATGCTGAGTAAAATCAAACATGACAATTTGTCAATGCATCTCGACCAGCAACAACAAACAGCAACAAACCTGAGAAGAACCTAGCTGCATTATTTATCCGAAAGCTGGATCATAATCTCCTCATAGAGGAGTGTCTTACTGTAAAACAGCACATAGAGCAGCTGCTTTTTTTTTTTTTTTTAAAGAATATGTAAGCCTTTTGTAAAATTCTTCACTGTTACATGGCGTGTACATCATGTTGTTTATACAGAACAATCACAGCAGCAGGTTGATTTAATGTAAAAATATACAAGTTTAATTTTTTTCGTTCCACATAAGAGAATGGCTAATATCGGTCAGATATATTAAGGACTGTATCAAAATAGTTTTGTTTGCATTGTTGCTTTAATGCCTAAAATGAACCATCATATTCTGATCATAAGGTAACTTGTTCTGTTTGACTTTGTTCATGCAAGAATATAAAGGGAACTAGCTTGTTCTGATAACAATGTTTTTTTTGTTTATTTTTTACATTTTGGAATTGGCAAAGCTATGTTGGTTTTAAAAGAAAATCCGCTGACAAAAGTTATTTGGGCTTAATTAGGATAGGTTTATTTACAGTTTTACATTTTGTGTCTCATAATATTGCATCAAAATATATTCTATTGATATGGCCTTATATCAATACTTACCATATCAGACAAACAAATGTATTGTTACACCCGTAATACAATACATTATAATGTGAGTGTGTATGTGTACATGATAAGCTCTGAAAAGCGCTGTTCACAAACACTCTCCATCTAACCTTAATGAGCTTGAGCTGTTTTGCAAGGATGAATGGGCAGAAATCTCGGGCCCTAGATGTGCAAAATTGATAGAGACATACCCCAAAAGACTTCCAGGTGTAATCACAGCAAAAGGTGCTATATATGCATGTTTGAAGCCTGAAATGTGGCCAAAGTTCAAGGGGCCCCAATACATTTTGCATGTATGCCTATATATATATATATATATATATATATATATATATATATATATATATATATCATCAGAATCAGAATCAGAATCAGAAATCCCTTTATTGTCATTGTACTCAAGTGTGCAACGAGATTAGAGAGCTCCCCTCTCCAGTGCAATACAACATAATTCAGATAAATATATAAATTAGATAAATAAGAGAATAGTTAGTGCAATGGAAAATAATACTGAATAGGACATATAAAAACACATTACTTCGCTGTTCTGCAAGGTTAGGGTGGTCGTGTGTGTGTGTGTGTGTGTGAGAGTTTAGAATGGAGATGGCTCTTGGAAAGAAACTGTTTCTCAGTCTATTGGTCCTTAATTTGATGCACCTGTAGCGCCTGCCAGAGGGCATCAGGTCGAACAGGTGTGAGTTTGGGTGGGTATTGTCTTTGACGATATTGAGAGCCCGGGCGGTGTAGATGTCCGACAGTGAGGGGAGAGGGCAGCCAATAATCCTTTGCGCTGTTTTGACTGTCCTCTGGAGCCTCACTCTGTCCGCCTCAGTGCAGCCGCTGTACCAGGTGGAGACACAGTACGTCAGCAGGCTCTCGATGGACGAGTGGTAGAAGGCCAGCAGCAGCTTCCTGTCCAGGTTGAATTTCCTGAGGACTCTCAGGAAGTGCAGACGCTGGTGGACCTTCTTTATTTATTATCTTTGTTGTGTGTCCAAGAAAGGTCATCGGATATACACACAATGCTAGGTAAAAATCTGTATTGTGTAAAAAACAAATAATGAGAGGGACACATAAAGCCATGTAATTTTAATTTGAGTGGACATTTTTTTTTTTTAATATACAGGCCACTCAAAAAACAGTCACAATAATTGAATAGTTTTTAAAATACCTTTTGTGACAATATAGAATAGTTGTAGAGCATTTAATACCTTTTTTAATCACTAAATTTAAATACATTTTTATACAGTCCTACCTAAATAATATCACATACAAGCTATCATAAGATTGTAATGCTTACTATCAATGAATATCAATTGATATCGTCGGATATTACAACGTTGTACAATTTGTTTATGACTTCACAGCATCATATAAGAGGTAATATTTTGGGGTATTTAGATACTTAATTCATCATAATTTCAGGTGCATAATAAACATGTTGTTAAATCAGCAACTTCTGCTGATTGCAGCAATGAATGATTGATTATCTTCATTCAGCTCAGTTTGATAGTATTTGATTGTGCAATCGTATCTAATGATGTGGTCTACTTAACTAATGTATACATTTCATTTAAAATCTCAGTGATTCTGATTACCTTAAGAGCCAGTGAAAATGGAATAAAAATGAAATATTAACATACATATGATACGTTTCCCTCAGTGACAGCATTAATCGCTTAGAGTGCAGTACAGCAGGAAAGTAATTTTAGAGGAGGTCTGGATAAAATGTTTCGTTTAAACTTTAAAGCTTCTTAAAGGGCAAGTCTGGGGCATATATGGATTTAAGAGGTTACAATCCGAAGTCCATCTGAAACTAATTATACTAAACATTGCTTGGCTTAAGCTAGATGTCCAATTTATTATATTCATATGACATTTCACAAATCCATGTATTTCGACCTTCTGAAGAAAATGATGCTCTTAATCCTCTGCTACATCGGGGAAAAATGTGTACCAGCACACAGTGAAGCTCCTGCACATTCCCTCCACACAATTCATTCCCCAGCCTATGACTCATACCATTCACAGTTGACATGGCCTGTCTTGATCCACTGTGCTGTTGCCAGCTTATGAGTTAGCCTCGGCTCAACGTGGACCACCATTGGTAACGTGCACGTCACTGTGCTCAACTTCACAAGCATTTTTTTATTTTCTGATGCTCCGTGTTATAAAGCTTCAAATATCCCTCTGGCAATCCTGCACATTCCCTCAGCATGAAGCAAACACTGAAGCCAATAAACAGGTCAGCAGAGGGTGAATGAAAATAGACACGGATGTAGACACACACGCATGCACATTAATAAAGGATCTGGAAGTTCCAAAAAAATAATGATTGATTTCTTGAAAAATTATTGCTTGCAAAGATGACCGGATTACTATAGACAAGGATAAGACAGGTGCGTGTTTTGTGGTGGCGTGTAGTGGGTCAGGCATAATACTGAGTGCGTCTGTGTCTGCTGGTATGATATATGGGTTCATTTCATAGTAAGAGGGATTGAGATGGTGCTCAAGTACAAATAATAACTCTGAGGAAGAGATGTCAGATGTACATACAAGGCAAAGCAGGTCAGAGTTGTGAAGAGAGAAGGTTAAAAGACCAGGGTCATGTGTGTGTGGGGGTGTGTGTGTGTGAGATAAAACAGAAATATTACCATCACTTCCCCATCTTGACACATTCTGAACATAGACAACAGTGAACAAATTTGATACCAAACAGCCTGATGATCACATTTAGATCAGCACCAAATTCTACAACCTAATGACAATTGACTGCATATGCTTGATTTTGTTTTCAAGGTTCATGCAAGAAAACCCCCCCAAAAAATTTAACATTTTGTTCCTTTGCACAGACAAATGACAAAGAAAACATGACCTCCTATGGAGAGGTAATTTACCCCTCCCCCAAACATCATCTTCAAACATATCAATAACAGCACACTTCTTCCTATTAGCTGCAGATGATTTGCTTATATTGTTACACTTCTCAGAATCTAAAGAGCAGCTGAACCATGTGCATTTAGGCTAAACGTGATGCACTCATTTACAGGTTGTAGGCTGCCTGTTTCAAAACACCCTCAAGAGACCGATGTTAAAACCACAGTAAAAAATCTAGTTGATTCATGAATTACATGCTGTTCATGTGAGGAACAACAAGCTACTTTCTTAAATTCCTCCTCCTCATCAAAAAAAAAACATCACAACTAAAATGCCTTTTATTCATTCTCTATACCATGTGCGGTTGCCATAGCGATTGGAACCAAATATGCAATAAAAAAGCCGCTATTATTTTCAATGTTGTTCCAAGCCTGAGAAATAAATTACACGTGTGAACTAATCATGTCAATGGGCCAATACTTGTGGGCTCTAGACAATGATGGGAATATGCAGCTTTCATCGTATGAGTGACCCTGGGGGATCCCCTCTCCAGTCCTGACTCAATAAGGCAGGAGTGTGATATTAACTCCACATTCTTTTTGAAGCATTGACTTTGCTTTCCTTGACAGACACACTTTAAATAAACAGAGAAATGCACTGTTAAGAAAAGCTACCAAAGTCTGGGTTTCACCCTTCGTAGGACATTTTGATGTAGACTTGTAGAGTATTTCTGCTTTTTTAACCGAGTTTATGAATAATTCTGCAAGTACTGATTGGATTGAAAAAGGGTCTTACGACCCATTTTCATTTTGAATCATCAAAAGCTGCTCACACATCACTTACTCAAAACACCAGGAGACACATCCGTAAGTGAATTTGAATAAGTGTTATGTCGCTCTAGTGGAATAGTTTAAAAAAATACTGTATGAACATGCCTAGCTGTTGTGTATATGGGGCTAGGAATCGGAGTGGAAAGGGGTTAACATTTTTCTCAATTCCAAGATGAAACTGGCCATTTCAGAAACACTGGAGGAGCTTGTTGCTGCAAGCTATTAAACGCACAGACTGGGCCCAGGACATAATGAAGAATGCCTGCCTTTGCTGTACTCATTTCATACCTGCTAAGTTATTGTCACCATTTAGTTTAACTTAACCTTTATGTCTTAAAATATGGAGTAATGTGTTGTGGAATAATGTGTTTCTAATGATAGCTAGGGCCGTGCATTTCACACCTAGGCCTTCAGTGAAATCCTACTTAGTCCAATTTGAATAAAATGGCCTCACAAAAGTATCTGCAATGAATCCATATTCTTCCCTCCTACGGTCATTGTGGTTTAAAAAAGCAAGAATATATTTTAGATTTTCGAACGGTCGCCAGTTACGACTTTTTGGTGTGTTGATTCCCCACAGCGCTGCACCCTCACAAGTGAGTATCCAATCACAAGATGCGTTCATAACCATCAACGTAAGACCAGCGAGAAGGCCTTACTGTCATCAACTCATGATCTGATTGGCTATCGCGACTGTCTATCAAATATAAAAATTTCCCTACACTCACATAGAACAGACACCGGCACGATTGCATATGAATGCTACTGGTGTTCTGAAATCTGCCTGGAAACACAAGCTAGCTGAATTCTGATTGGATAAAAATGCTAACCTAAAAATTTAACAGTAGGATATAATTTGACATCAATGTGAAGAATATGATCATAATTTCTTGATTATATGAGGCCAACAGAGAAGGCCTTGAAGGAGTTGACGCTCCACCCTGCTAGTTAGTAACTAGTGGCTAACTCATTCAGCTATGAGCTACAGCACACAGTCGCTCTTTGAACTCAAGATCTTAATTCGTTACCATTATTGATTGTGATGGATGGATGTTTACTTTGGCCATTCTTTCCTGGGCATCCTTACACATCTTAGCAACTTAAAATAGTACAAAGTATCCCAAAAATGCGGTGCCATAGATATCGCCGTCGCAACAAGCTGATGCGATTGTTAGTTTTTATATAATAAAACAAGCAGCAAAAGAAACGAGCAGACTTGCTGGATAAGTAACTCACCTTACCATGCAAGTTGAGTTACCTGTGAGTTTGTAGTTCTCCTTTCTGTTGACGATGGCCCATGTAGGATTTCACTAAATAACATGAACATTGGGCCACTTTGTAACATCTTCGTGCCACTCATAAGGATTGGAAAGTTGCTTTCCACTTGGAAAAGTTGGTTCTTTTAAACAAATGTTTGTGAGCCTTTAGGCTCTTTCTTCTAGGCTTGTGTTCTTTCTTCCGTTGTTCTGTTCTTTTTGCGCTAAAGCTTGTGCGCACATCCTTATTATGTAATTTTTGGTTACAGACAGAAAATGGGTCTATAGGTTAGAGGGTGGGCATGTCAAAGAATTTCCAGAATTCATTTTGAATGAAGCTCCATTATAAAATTGGAAAAAAAAAGGCAATTTGCGAAGCTATGCAGTTTTTTTTAGAATACAGACGTTTAAACATTTCCTCCTTTTTATGGCTTCCTTCTTTATTTTTATGAGGCTGTGGACAGACAATGACTGCACAATGGCAAATTTAATCATTAGACCAACATGCCATACTTTTCTATCAGTTGTTGCCCGGCAATAAGCAAGGTTGTCCCCAGGTATTCTAAATGTGTGTGTGGCAAATTTTGGATTATTTTAAAAATCTACATGGGGAGTCTATTCTTTTCATCACTGTCAAAACCCTCTGTACCAATTCTTGACCATGAACGGCTCTTATGCCTTCCACTATTGTTCTGAGATTGTTCAGATCTGCAGGGATCCATGTCAATCCCCTTCTCCCCCTCTCTAGATAGATGCTAGAGGGCAGACGCAACGCACTGTATAGACCTGGCAAAGCTCTCATGAAAATCAGCGTTATCATGAAAATACCACGAGACCTTTCACAGAATATATGGTTCAGGCTAAAGAGCCCAAGGAGACATTTCTTGTATTACAATGAAAATAGCCAGATTGCCTCAGATTAAGTTTTCTTAGTGAATAATTTCCTGAGAGACACACTGATAATTTCCTAACCAAGCACAACAAGCTTGATATTTACTGGAACCTCAGAAGTCAAATGCTTTTGAGGAAATAAAATGGTGAATTTAACAATGCATTTTTCATTTTTTTTTGTTTGTTTTCTGCCACAATGGTTCTGACAAAAGGAAAATGTTAAGGGAAGATCAAAAGAAGATTATACATTGGACTCTAGCTTCATCACATATTCCCATCTATATATATATATATATATCCCATATCGATATATTTTGTATATTGTTATAGATTATGTTTAACTTTATAGTCATTACATATGCAGCAAGTGCAAGGCAACAGATAGCAGATAACAGAAAGCATAGTTAGAGCTGAAAATAAAAATAATATATATATATATATATATATATATATATATATATATATATATATATATATATATATATATAGAGAGAGAGAGAGAGAGAGAGAGAGAGAGAGAGAGAGAGAGAGAGAGAGAGAGAGGCGGCGGCGGCACGGTGGCCGACTGGTTAGCACGATGGCCTCACAGTGAGAGTCAGCATCGGGCGTGGGTTCGATCCCAGCTCCGGCCATCCTGTGTGGAGTTTGCATGTTCTCTCTGTGCCTGCGTTGGTTTCCTCTGGGTACTCCGGTTTCCTCCCACATTCCAAAAACATGCATAGCAGGTCGATTGAACACTCTAAATTGCCCCTAGGTATGAGTGTGAGCGCGGATGGTTGTTCGTCTCTGTGTGCCCTGCAATTGGCTGGCAACCAGTTCAGGGTGTCCCCCGCCTACTGCCCGAAGATAACTGGGATAGGCTTCAGCACCCCCCGCGACCTTAGTGAGGAGAAGCAGTACAGAAGGTGGATGGATATATATATAATGCACACAAAGACAAACAGCCACTTGCGCTCACAATCACACCTAAGGACAATTTAGAGCATCCAATCAACCTAACATCCATATCTTCGGAATGTGTGAGGAAACTGGAGTATTCGGAGAAAACCCACGCAGGCACGGGGATAACATGCAACCTCTTGTCACACCACAGTGAAGGCTGGTTGTGTTTGTGTGATCACTTCCTGTTTTATTTTGAAAGACTGACTCTCCTCTCTTTTCAGGTAACTTGCATTTTCTCCTGTGCCTGTGATTCTTCCCAACTGTTGCCGCAAACATTTTTTAAATGGTCCTTGTCTACCTTTACTCTCATCAGTAGCCCTCAAATAAATCTCCCTGTTTTACTCTGAACCCTACATCAACACTGAAGCCTGGAACTGACACTCCGCCTAGGAAGATCGAACCCTCTATCCAGAGGCCCTCTGTTCCCTGCCTGAAGGTTGCATTAAACCTTCACCATACAAGTTAAGAATAATTAAGAGTATTAACATTTTATTTTCACAGTGTACTTTTTATGTTTCCTATTAGCACAATTGTTTTTAAATGTCAACATTCCGCATTTGTTCTTAGATGTTCAATTATCCCACAATGGAATGCCTGCTGTCTATGTCTGCATCGCAAAACAATGGAGACGCAAAAAATATGATGTTCCCTCTTCCAGAAGAGCTTCATGTTGTCTACATTTTCTCAGTTTGACTGCGGTTTAAACTAGTAACAGACATCTCCTCAGGACTTTGATGTACTTGGACTGAAGAACTGATGATGATGATGATGTCATTTTCCTGAAATCCCAAAATGTTAGTCACCTGCTTTCACTACGACAGGTGATTAAAGGGACACTTGAATGAGCTTAACATTGGCACTTACGTAATAGATCTGCGTGTAAATATGACATCAGTACTAAAATGCCCCCCTAAAAGACTCTGTAGTGACATAAGGGCTTTTTTTTTTTGTGATCAGATTCACGACAAATTGGCACGCCCGTTTTGGAGCTTGGTTTGTTATTTTTTCCGGTCTCAGCTGTCTACATTATCGCAGGGAGGCAAGCAGGTAATATTGCTGAAATTGTCAGTTCTGTTGCATAAAACTGCGACCGATTGCCACAGAAATGCAAATGCACATTAAAACTCTTCAACCTGTGAAAGTATCAAATAATTCTGCTTAATAGTTTGGATATATTGACATCAAATGTGAGCTCATATGATTACCTCCACAAAATCAAAAATACCGTGCTGATCTCTTCTCCACTTATACAAGCTGAAGCGGACAAGAGCATAAATATGCACACACCCAGACTGGTTATATTTTGTACATTTAGCTACGCTGTTCTTTTGTTAAATGTGAGGAGGCAGCCAGGCGTCAATGTTTACATCTCCCACCCCCACAGGTAACAACAGTACGTTCTTCGGTGGTGATAAAATTAACAGCACTACTCAGGGCAGCAATTAGCTTTTGGTGGCTAAACGGACGACGTTAGTACAACTAAATTAGCCTTTACCCGTGCTAGTACTTCTTGCTTCTGCGGATGCCTGGCTGTTGCCACTCATGCAATCGAGTATGTTCGCGTCCAGCATCGCTTGCAGCCAATTCATGAAGCTGTCAGCATCACGGTGTGAGTTGGCATCGATCCTCATCGATGAACCCTGGAGCTAGTCTAGTTGAATGGTGCGCATTGCGGAGCAGTATGTGCTACGTGAGCGTTAATGTCGTGTAGCGAGCTTTACCACAACGCCCGTTGTAGTGCTTTGGTGAAAAGTTGGACTTTGAAAACATCCACCACGCCCAGGCACTATCGTAGTAAGAATATACAGTGCATAGATGATTTGATGAACGAACTTTGAAAAAATCAGAGCACAAAAGTTCTGCTGACTCCACAGCCGAGTGTCGCAGCATTAGAACAGCATTTTCAGAAGAGTGGTGCAAGCTTCGCCCGGAGCGGTCTTGGTGAAAAAATGTAAGTCAAGCTCACTCTTATGGCTGAAATTGTGACATAAAACGACCCATGACCTACTTCGTCGTCGGAAGAAGAGGAATACAAAATCACACAGAATTGTCAGAGCTGTTCTGTTCCAGGTTAGATGGGGCCCATCCTCATCCAAATAAATGTGTATGTCTACCCATTCCCACTTCAGTCTCTGTAAATATCCTCACTGGTGCAAAGAAGCAGTATGCTAATGTGGTTGTCGTTCCAGCCCCATATATTTAGCTCTGTGGGTACATCTGCTCACTTCCACATTTACTCATTCTCATATAAATCAGCCACGGAGAGGTTAATCCTTTTGATATGTTGAAGTGGTCATAGGTAGGGATGTCCACATAAATTTTGGTGCCAATTTATTTTTGGGCGTTTTAAGCCATGAATGTAAAATGATCTCCAATGGAGAGTTTGTAATCAGTCTCTTCGGTGACTCCCAAGTCCCAACAAGATATGGAGAGATTGGAGGGGGGCGCGGCCATATTCCTCATTAAAAGTTGACAGTTTTCAAGTTGTTACTTATTTCTAATTTCTCCAAAATGAATAGATAAAAAAAGAAAATGATAACTAATATCAGTTTCCTGATCAGAAATATATAAACTCCGCATGTTATTGAAAAATGGGCCATCTTTGCTGCCAAGTTACTTCAAGGAATTATTATTATCGAAAGAAAAATGATTATTTTTGCTAGTCTGAAAATCACAATCATCTGTGGTGATGTTTAGACCAAACAGTCTTGGAAGCTGTGAGTTCTTTGACATGGTGACGGTGCAGAAGAAACGGTTTACTCAGATTTCATATTATAATTAAAATTAACATGACCTCTCCTGGCCGCACATTGAGTAACTCATCTGACATCTTATTGCCAAAAATTCCCCATCTTAAGAGTGATTAAGTAATAGCTCCATGCTCATTTTCAGACATCATTTAAGCAGGTTCATGACGTTCATGAGAAGGAATCAACACTCATTCACTTGAGCTGAGATGCTGATTTGGGTTTGTGAGTTGAAGAATCTCTTCTCCCTGAGACCAAAGACCCTAACGGGAACCAAGTGATGATTATTCTCACACAACTAATGCATTTCATGTTTGAAAAACAGCCATATAAAAATACCAAGAACCCATAAATCAATGGTATTCAAGGGTGGGTGTTTTTATAATCAAAGCCAAAGCTTATGTCTGCTAATGAGCAGAGTGGGAATGTTGAGCATGGACAAGGCTGGTGCACTGCACGCACGGCAAACCCACTGCTTGAAGCAGCTGGTTAAAAGTGAAAACACAAGTAAAAAAATAAAAAACAAGACAAAGAAAAATAATAATAATATTTTCCTGGAAATATTCTGTTCAAATATCCATTGAGCATAGGATCACTATACTGGTATTCTGTGTGTCAGAGCTGATAAAAAAGAACCTTTACAAAGCTGTAGCTCCAATTTCTTATTGATTTGCACTTGTACTTTGGCCCCAGATAAACGTTTTATCAATACAATTGTCTTGAGTATGCAGTCTTTGGATGTTCTAACTACATTAATTTGTCTGAGAAATGCAAATAAGATCTTTTCGGCTGCACAATACAAAGTGATTTGTTGAAAAAAAAATAAACAGCAACTAAACTGGCGTTTGAATTTATTAAGTGTTTGTAAGAGAGACGTTATCTTTATTCATTGTGGATTTGCTCCTGAGTAAATGTGAAAACTACCCATTGCGAGCCCACGAAGCTTTGAACACACATGTTCAACGTATGTCGAGCACATGGTGCCAGTAAAACTTGAATGATCCCTCATTGGACGAAAAGAAAAGGCGACCGTCAACAGTGGCTGTTTACAACCGGTGATAATAGCCTCCTTATAAACGCAATAGTAGGCTAATTATGCACGTGACGACGAAGTTGGAAACAAGGTGTGATGCAAAGTGAAGCCAGCCGCAACGTTTTCACATCGATGTATCTGACAATAAAAGAAATAAAATATTTTTATTGGCACCGTCTGTCTTAAAGTGGCAGCATATGAATGTCTCTGTGCAATGGGTCAAGTCAGAGGTCAAACAGGAACCACAAGTCCAAATTTACATGTTGGGGCTTCTTCAAATCACTCAACTTTTTGCAGCTCTTAATTGCTGTGTGGTCACTGATAGTGTAGTGGTACACTCTCCTGAGTTGTGTGCAGGCAACGTGGGTTCAGTTCCCACTCAGTGACGATGTCTATGTCTGCCCTGTGACTGTCTGGCGACCAGCTCAGGGTGCAGTGCGCCTTTCGCCCGTAGTCAGCTGGGATAGGCTCCAGCACCCTCTCGCGACCCTGTACCGGATAAGCGGTGTGGATAATGACATGACATGACATTGCTGTGTGTACATTTTGTTGCAGTCTTTGAAATCTTTCCGTGCAGACGATGGAAATGCTCCATAATGTAGTGGCAAGAAAATCATGCAAAGCTATTATTTATTATTTGGACTTCAAAATATATTGCGACTTAAAGATTCCTTGATTTACTGACACAGAAGCTCTTTGGGAAAACACCAGATTACTTAGTTCTGTTTTCCACATGCAACTGACCCCTATCCCGAAAACTATTGGCTTTTAATCATTTATTGGGCCAAAAGATGATTTATTATTTTTGCTAAAGCAGAAATATAAAACCAAATAGAAACTGTATTCATCCACCTTGATACCTTCACATTAGTCATCTCAATAGAATTTAACACAATGTACAGTAAAATCAATTAAAAGAAAATACAATCATTGACAGTATCTATACTGTTTGTTGTTATGTCTTTAAAGTAATCTTCTGTGTTATTTTAAATGTTCTTCATCCTTTCTTTGCTTTATACTTCTTCTCTTCTTGTATTCTTCTCACCTGTGTGCATGAAATAGGTTTTTCCCAGAGCATTGTCAGCCAAGCGTGGCCTCTTCGAATTTTCGTTTTTGCTTGGAAATTTCCTTTCCTAGCCTCTCCGGGTGAAATGAACCAGAAGGCTAGGCTTGTTTGAATTTTACAAATGAAAGGTGCCTCGATGCAACCTTTAAGGCCTCTTCAGCATAGGTTACTGCTGATCAGCCATTATCAAAGGATATTACCCACAATTCTTTACGGCAGCAAAATTTAAAACAACAGGGCACCAACGTGGTTCACAATACATGCAAATACGTTCTCGTTTAATGCTGTTGAAAAAAACATTTAAAATAATTGTAATAAACCTTTGCGATTGGCTGGCAACCAATTCAGGGTGTACCCCGCCTACAGCTGGGATAGGCTCCAGCACCCCCGCGACCCCAGTGAGGAGAAGCGGTACAGATAATGGATGGATGTAATAAACCTTTTTCTCACAAATGGATAATCAAAGGTAATTATACATTCAAATCAAAAGGAAAGGTGTGGTTCCACCAAACCACAAATACAAATATTAACATCTTTCCATAATTTATTAGAAAATGGGCAATTCCAAACTCAATAAAAAACATCAGTTATCCTTCCCCAAAAAAGTTTTAATATTATATACTATTGTAGTATTTGTATTTTTCTTTTCATTTCATAATTTATCTAATATTTTTGTACGTACTGTCCGCAAGCTAGAGACATAGGTCAGCAATATTCGCCGTTACACGATGACGTCAGTCGGGAAAAGTGGAGTCAAATTCATTTGAAAAATTGCTGTCCTTTCTTATGTTGGAAAGGACGCACCATTTCCTTTCTTCTTGACCTGACTTGATGATGCCCATTTTTCACTAACAAGCTCAGTTTATGAATTTTTTGATCAGGAAACTGAAATTGGTTATCATTTTCTTTTTTATCCATTCATTTTGGAAAAATGAGGAAATAAGTAGCAACTTGAAAAACAGCTATTTTTAATGAGGAATATGACCACTTTGCTCTCTCCTTACTTTCACAGGTTGAAGTGGACAAGAGTCGTATTGTGCATTTGAATTTTGATGGCTATCGGTGGCCGTTTTAGACAACAGAACAATATTACCATCCTTGCCTCACTGCTGTGACATAAAACAGATGAGACAAGAATAAACAGAGAAAAATAAGCCAAGCTCCGAAAGGGGGTGTGCCAATTTGTCCTAAATCTCATCACAAAAAAACATAAATCACTACAGAATTTTAGAGGAGGGGGGGATTCAGTAATGATGTCATTTTTACATTCAATTATACATTATATATGTGCCAATGTTAATCGCATCCAAGTGGCCCTTTCAGCATGCCGTTCTCCAGCAGTGCCATGTTGACTGCATGCCTCTCTGCACTGGACTTTGTTTTTATATATATATATATATATATATATATATATATATATATGTGACGGGCCACTCCTTTTGTGGCGATTTGCAGCACCACGTCGCTGTCGCTCCGATACACCACGGACACTCAGGTGGATTTTGGAATAGTTTCTTTAATTTAATTCTGCAACACAATGTGGCAAGAGCAAGAGTGAAGTCGCAACCAGCTCTAGATAATCACTCTGCAACCCTCGTAGCTCTAACTGACTGATAACATAAACAAATTAAATCTGACTCTATAAAATTAAATAAAGTCCTTATTACAAGTGTGATCGTATAGTGTTTTAACTAGAATACAATTATAACCAGCCTTCCTGGGAATACAATTCTATGACTATTTACAGTAAGAAAAAGAAAAAGAAGATATTCACTCTCATTTACAGAGTGACCCTGAATGCATCACACCATAGAAGACACGTAGCAGAACGTGACTACGTCACATCGCAAATGGCGGCAGCGCTTAACTGCAGGCTCGTGCAAGTACATTCAAATAAATGAAAAACACATTAAAAACAAGATACAATAAAACAGAAAAGAGAATCACATTACCTGCAACACAATGTGGCAAGAGCAAGAGTGAAGTCGCAACCAGCTCTAGCACAACACACGAGTTTACAAATCAATTTAACAGAAGTCGACAAAACATTACTTTTATAACAGTACAGGAATCGATGTGGGCTCATGACAATCAACTGAACTACTTGAGCGCACCACAGCAACAGAAACGAACCAAATCATAATAATAACGTGCATTTGTTGGACGAGCAACGAGATGCGACTTAACACTCTGCAACCCTCGTAGCTCTAACTGACGCCATGCGGGATGCAGATGCCACATTGTGTGCCGTTGCGTCACTTCCGCCATAATTTAACATCGTATATATTTTACACCGTTACATATATATATATATATATATATTTATATGTATATATATATATATATATATATATATATATATATATATATATATATATATATATATATATATATATATATATATATATATATATATATATATATATATTCACAAGTCTTAGAGACTGACTGGATTAACCTGGGGGAATTGGAAATGTATGTCGGTGTGAGGATCCAACAATACAGCCAAGATGAAGGAGCTCATCGTGGACTTCAGGAAATCCAAGCGCAGCGAGCGCACTGCCAGCTATGTCACTGGAGAGGTGGAGAATATGGAAAATCTTTTATTTCATTGGAGTCTACATTTCAGCAGATCTCACATGCTCCACCAACATCTACCATCAGGTGGGAAAAGCACATTAAAGACATGCTCAGGAAACTATATGCCACGCCCAGCTCCTCCCAACTGCTGATACACTTGAGAGGTTCCGGAGTTATTGTTACACAAGCTGGTTCAAGGGGGAAGTCAACCATAAAATGTTCTTCACAAGAATATGTTCTATGCAGGCCCTTTGGTCGAAACATGGCATTCTGAATAGCATTGTGTTTGTGGAATATCAGTTAAGCAGTAAAATACATCCCTATTCAGCCATGTCAAGGGGCAGCCAGGACGACAGGTAACGATCAATCATGGCTGAGCTTCAGAAAACAGGTGAGCTGTGATTGGTCGTTACCTGAGCCCTGAGCAACTGAGATGACATTTTCAGTTGACAGAAATGACAAATTGGCCGGCCTATCTAAATAATTTCATATGGTGTTCTGTTCATTTCCCGAAGTAAAGTCATGAAAAGTAAATATTTTATTAAATCCACAATTAAACTTGCTTCTGTGAATGTCATGTCATGTCATTATCCACACCGCTTATCCTGTACAGGGTTGCGGGAGGGTGCTGGAGCCTATCCCAGCTGACTACGGGCAAAAGACGCACTACACCCTGAACTGGTCGCCAGCCAGTCACAGGGCAGACATAGACACCGTCACTGAGTGGGAACTGAACCCACGTTGCCTGCACACAACTCAGGTGAGTGTACCACCACACTATCAGTGACGCTTCTGAGAATAATCAGAATTTTATTGAACCCAAAAAAACAAATGATGACGCTCTTGCAAAATGACTCACAAACAAATTATGCGTAATGGATTTATACATCTGGGCAGAGGAGGCCCTCCTGGGAATCACATTAGCAACTTTCTCAAACTGAAATTGAAAGTCCATGGCTAGTTTCTTCCTGTATCTCAATTGATACTAATAGCAGTGAATGCTTTAATGATATTTATTGTAGCATGGGATTAGCATTTTCATTTTCATTTTCATTTTGCATGTCAGATATTTTTCTGGGGAAGGCACAGTTCTTCTTTTTATACCATGGAAGGAAATGGTCATTTCAAAATCTTAACGGACAGGAAAATATATGCAACGTATTCCCTAGAAAAAGAGATGTTTTCATTATTGACATTGCAACATTCAATTGCATGTTTTCCTAAACAGTCTTGCCTCACATAAAATTGGAACGTAACACAAGGCATTTCAGTTATGTAGTTTCTCACACTGAACACAATGTAAAAGAAGCACATAGATGAGATGAAGGAGAAATAAGAGATAAATAAGATTATGTCTGAATGATATACAAGGACAATTTCCAGATGCCATGACACCTCTGTGTTATCTACAAGATCAAACAAAAAGAAATACAAGATTGCTACTTGTAGCTATCAAACATTCTAAAATAAAACTGTGACAGAACAACTGAAATCAAACTTTATCACACCATTGCTGACTTTTCTTTTTTTTTCTAGACTTCATACAATGATAGGAGTATTGCTGGCTTAGCCAGAGTGGAGCAGTTCAGAGGCGTGAAGGCGTATGGCTCAAGAACATATGGGCTACATGGCTCCTATTCCACCGCCTCGGAAGGTGTATGACAAGCTGTTGAAGTGGTATCTGTACCAGGACTAAGCGTTGTTGTAGATGCCTCCCAATAAAATGACCTCAGAACTATGGATACTATGTATAATCTCACTTCTGAAACAGCCTCCATCAGACTGCAGAAACATTTCAACCATTTGAAATGTGCGTCATAAAAGCGTACTTTATTGCATTGCTCTGCTGGGCTGTTTACATTATTTTGAAGAAGTCATTTGGGATTCCACAACCAAGCATTGCTTAATCAAAGACACAGGCAGAGGGAGTGAAGCCTAAGAGAAAAGTGATAAAGTGAACAGGAATGCAAAAAGAGATGGAAGGTTGAAGACAAATGATTACATGTGCCCACAAATGAACCCTCTGCATTCTGTGCTTGATGGCATCTGATATACACTTTAATTATTATAGCAAGTCTTTGTACAGTTATCAAGAGTTCATGTAGTTTTATAAGTCACTTTATAGTAGTGAGGGGTATTATCCACGTATGTGTTATTTTGCATTGGGAGTTTAATAGTGGGAATGATTTATGGATGGTTAGTAAGGATTCTCGTGAGAGTGAAAAAAATGATCTTTGCAGAACTGGATAAAATGGCAAGCTCCTGTGAGCTCATTTTCTCGATCAAGCTGCTTCAACCTATAAATATTTTTAACTCTAGACTATGAAAGTCAAAGATATTTTTCATTATGAGCACCTTACGATTGTGTAGACATCTCTGATTGTGCTCTATTGCACCAGCAAACAATAAGAAACAGTGTCGTAAACAATCGTAAAGCATCATATCTACCATGTCTTATGCGATTATTTATTGCCTATGTGATTTTTTTTTTACCAAGTTTGATGGATCATAGTGATCCCATGTTTTGACATTAGCATGAAAAACACAATGAGCAAACAGGTAATTTAAACACTTTATGAGTGGATTCTCTTTTTTACAATTGGATTCTCTTTTCGATGACCTAAAAATGCTGAATCCACACATGATGATTCTGGAAGAAAAGGGTGTGATTCTAAAAGCAAATATTACATGGATTAAAGATCAAATTATACACTTTATTGCTGTAAAAGGTAACAGCTGCATCAGTTATTGTAATGTAATGCAATCGTCATGTTTCAAATCCACCATAAAAGAGTGTACATACGTACATCCTTGAATGCATAACTTTAAAATCAATCCAGAAATACTGTAATGTGAAACATGACCTATGTTGGGGGGGAGAATGGTGGCGCTTACATGACAGATGTTATAGGATATAATGTGCATTTACAATTGCACAACTGGTAATGACTGTGAAAACATGTTTTTGGCAGCAACTTTTCAGTGCACATTCCCATCATGTACTGAGGTGCAAATTCCCATTGAGTCTGCAAACTTTCCTTATTGATGTGCAGTACAGATATCTGTCCAAAACTCTCAAACTAATACAGTTCCTTTAAATAGTTATAGGAAATGTGGGCATTTCCACATGCACAAAATACATTGTGCACGTTTATTTTGATTTTCACCAATAAAAGAGATTTCAATGTTGTGCAAGGGGTTCAGCCACACTGTAAAAAATGGGGAGTGAGAGTTACTTGAAAAAAATCGAGTTTTTTCACTCATTCTGTGTAAATTTTACAAGACTTTTTGAGTAATTTTTACTAGTTTATTGAATTAAAAAATGCCATTCAAGGGAAGTTAACTTTTACTTTTTCACAGAACTCATTTCAGACACAAGGTTATCCAAAGTGATTTAGGATTGAACCAACAACCTCCAATTCGGAGACTGCTGCGCTACACCTGAGCTATGGCTCTGCAACAGGGGTGAGGATATTTCTGGTGACTCCAAAAGCAGTCCAAAAACGTCGAAAGGATTGCACCTGACACCAATTATATACTCACAGACCATGGCTCAGGTGTAGAGTGGCCGTGGTTTCAACCTTGGAGTTTAAATTTAATGTGCTTGTAAAATGTACTCAAAAACTCTTCTTTACTTAGAATTTCTGAGTGAAAAGAATTCACAAGGATTTTTCCACTCCCCATTTTTTACAGTGCATACTTCCTTCTGATGTGAAGCAAATTGATTTAAGTCAAGTCAAGTCAAGTCAATTTTATTTGTATAGCCCTTAATCACAGACAGTCTCAAAGGGCTTTACATAGCCACAATCTTAATTTTATCAAATTTCCATCGGGATTTTTTTCCATCTACTACAAATAACGGAAGTTTCCAGAAATGAGCATTCCGTCCCAAAGATGGAACAGACAGATGCCTTTGGGGACAGCGGATGAAAAGTTTTTTTTTTTTTTTTGTATAGAATTCACTTTTTTGGACTTGGAGCAGAATGAAATTGTGAAATGTTGTTGCGTGGACTGGCCCTTTAACTCGAGAGTTCAACTGAGAGAGAGAGAGAGAGAGAGAGTCAAAAATAGAGCGAGACTGATGTGCGTGGCAGTGTGAAGAAGCAATTCAGAGCCAAAATAAGCACCTTAAATTGTGTTTAATTTGAGCAAAGGCATGATGTGTAATAAATACAGCCATCTCTACAGTGCTCATCTGTGAATTTGCCTGGTGTGTGAGTCTGAGAAAGGTTCTGATACACTGTGTGAGAAAAGTTCTGATCGCTGCGTTCAGCATCATGGAAACGTGGAGACCCATGGCTATTCGTCGAAATGACTTTTATTTATAGTTATCTAGCTATTGTGGCTTTTAATCAGATGTTTTTAAAGTCCGAAAATTTCACTAAGTGGGTTGGGAGGTGGCCTCCGACGGACTGGTGATATGTAAGGACAGAAGCGTTTTAAAAGGATGAGGACAGACGGGGATGCTGGACAATTATTTTATGAACAAGGACGGAGCGACGGTGACATTAAGGGTGCCCAGGTCACGGACGGAGGTCGGACCGGCAAAATAGGGTAAACTGCCCATCTCTGCAAATAGTACATAATTTAAACAGTACATAACAAACTGATTTTCTAATCAATATGGTATACTTGTATGTGAGTGTACTTGTCTGTGTTCAGGGATGGAATTGGTTTGGAATGAGGTTCTTAGGGGCAACCAGGGAATCCCCTCTCAAGACTTAAATTGACCCATATGTGAGTGCCTGTGAATGTTGGTTCAAGTGTTTATGCATCTTCATTGACACACTCCCCTTGCATTGTGTGCACCCTGAGAAAAACATTTACTGGAATTACCAAACTCTCAGTCACATAAAAAGCATTGAAACTACGGCTACAATTTTGAGTCACAAATCCAAATTGCTTATCTTAAAGTAATTCGCCAGCCAAGATGGCCCCTTTTTCACTAACAAGCTCTGTTTCTTTCTATTTATATATATATATATATATATATTTATTTTAAATCCGGAAACTGAAATAAGTTATCATTATCTTTTTTATCCATTCATTTTGGAGAAATTAGGAAAGAAGTGACAACTTGGAAAACGTCTACTTTTAATGAGGAATATGGCCACGCCTCCCCTCCCATCTCTCTCTGTTTCTGTGAGACTCACAAAGAAGGACAACTCCCTTATCATCCTTCCATCCATTATCTGAGCCTCACAAGGCCGCGCTAGATTGTACTTTTATTGCTTAAAACATCAAAAAATCGTGATCAATTGGCACCAAAATTCATGTGGACATACGAGGGTCTTTGGCATCTCACTGCATGGTGCCTCTTTCCATGTTGATAATGATACGCACGCCTATTGAGGGCGGCACGGTGGACGACGAGTTAGCACAATGGCCTCACAGTGCAGAGGTTGTGGGCTCGATTCAGAGTCTGGCCTTTGCATGTTCTCCCAGTGCCCGGGTGGGTTTTCTTCGGGTATTACGGTTTCCTCCCACATTCCAAAAACATGCATGGCTGGTTAATTGGACACTCTAAATTGCACCTAGGTGTGAGTGTGAGCGCGGATGGTTGTTTGTCTATATGTGCCCTGCAATTGGCTGGCAACCAGTTCAGGGTGTACCCCGCCTACTGCCCAATGATAGCTGGGATAGGCGCCAGCAACCCCCACGACCCTTGTGAGCGCTAGTGGAACAGTTTACGGATGGATATGACATACCTATGACCACTTCAGCATATTAAAAAGATTAACCACTCCTTGGCTGGTTTATATGAGAATGAGAAACTGTGGAAGTGAGCAGAGGTACATAGATTATGTGACATTGATGCTCACGAAGGGGCCCAGGCTAAAGGCACATGATCCAAGATGGCGGCGCGCATGGACGCAGCGGCTAACAGCCCTCCCTCCCCGTGCTCCTTATTGCTTTTTATTAGTGTTTGCTTGCTCTTATTGGCACCAACTGAGGCACAGCATCGATATACCCGCCAGGACATCGTGGAAATTGGATATCGATGCGAAATAACCATCACAGAGGAATTTTGCTATGATCGCAAAATTCCGGACGAACTGGTGAGGCCGCCCGGCTCACCGTGGCTTGTCATCGGGACCGGGAGGCGGCGCAGGCGACGCAGAGAGAGGAAGCAGAAGCGGGGCTGCAGGTCCGGTGTCTTGCTACGGCTGCGACGGCAGCCCCACAGGCAACCACTGCCGAGTCTCTACCTCACCAACGCCAGATCCGTGGTCCACAAAATCGACGATCTGGGATTACAAATCCTAGGAAACCGCCATGTACGAGACAGCAGTGTGATCGTCGTCACGGCATCCTGGCTGCACGCCGACGTACCCGACGCTAGCATCCAGCTGGCTGGGCGCTCGCTACATCGAGCAGATCGGACGAGGGCCACCGGTAAGAGAAGGGGCGGGGGGCTCTGTGTTTACGTGCATGAGAACTGGTGCGGCGATAGCACGATCGTCGAGAAGCAATCTTCCCCCGACATCGAGTTCATGTCCGTTAAACGCCGGCCTTATTTTCTCCCGAGGGAGCTAACGGTAGTGATCGTCACAGCTGTTTACATCCCTCCCGACGCTAGCACTAGCACGGCGCTCTCGCTGCTCGCGTGCGTCATCAATCAACATCAGCGGGCCCACCCTGATGGCGTTCACATAGTAGCGGGAGACTTTAATAAGGCCAATTTAAAGACTGTACTCCCAGAGTTTCATCAGCATGTCAAGTGCCCAACGAGGGGAGACAACACTCTCGACCATGTGTACTCGAACATCAAGCACGCATACAGGGCCCTCCCACTCGCCCCCCTCGGCCAGTCAGACCACCTGTCCTTGCAGCTCGCACCTGCGTACACCCCTCTCAGGCGCAGATTCAGGCCCACCACAAAGACTGTGAAAACCTGGCGTGATGACGCCATGAATGAATTACAGGACTGCTTTCAAGACACCAACTGGGACCTCTTTGATCATCAGGATCTTGATGTCTACACGCATTGTGTACTGGACTACATCAAGTTCTGCATGGAAACTGTGTCCCTACACAGGACCATACGGACCTTCCCAAATGCGAAGCCCTGGATGTCCAGCAGGGTCCGCTCTCTCCTCAAGGCCCGTGACGCTGCCTTCAGGTCGGGCGACAAAGCCCAGTACAGGGTGGCGCGTACTGACCTGAGCAGAGGCATCAAGCTAGCCAAGGCAATCTACAAGGGGAGGCTGGAGGCCCACCTTGCCAGCAACAGACCACGGGAGGTGTGGCAGGGTCTACGGAGCATCACCAACTTCCGAGGCAGCAGCACGACCTCTGTAGACCCGAGTGCATTGCTGGCAGAGGAGCTTAACTGCTTCTTCGCTCGCTTTGACTCGCCCCAACCGTCACAGCCCTGCACCTCATGCTCCAACCCCACCCCACTCACCGTAGAGGAACACGATGTGAGGCGCGCGCTCCTGGCTGTTAACCCCAGGAAAGCTACTGGACCCGACGGAATACCGGGCAAGGTCCTCAGAGCATGTGCCCACCAACTGTCACATGTTTTCTGCAGGATCTTCAACCGCTCCCTGGCTCAAGCAGTCATCTCCTCCTGCTTGAAAACTTCCACCATTATTCCTGTCCCCAAAAAGTCACCCGCCGTCCACCTGAATGACTACCGTCCTGTTGCTCTCACACCAGTCATCATGAAGTGCTTCGAGAGGCTGGTTCTCCAGCACATCAGAGACTGCCTTCCTCCCACTCTGGACCCCTACCAGTTTGCATACCGGGCTAACAGATCCACTGAGGACGCCATCGACACTGTTCTGCATGTTGTGCTGGGCCACCTGGAACAACAACAGAGCTATGCAAGGATGCTCTTTGTGGACTACAGCTCGGCATTCAACACGATCATCCCAGACATCCTCGTCGCCAAACTGGACATTCTCGGCCTCCCTGCCCTCACACGCATCTGGATTAAGGACTTTCTGACCAACAGACCCCAGACTGTGTTGCTCGGCCCCTACACGTCCTCCACCCACACGCTGAGCACCGGCTCCCCTCAAGGATGCTGAGCCCTCTCCTATACGACCTCTACACCTACGACTGCAGCCCAGCCAACGGCAACAACACCATCGTCAAGTTTGCTGACGACACGACAGTGGTCGGTCTGATCTCGGAAGGTGACGAGACAGCCTACAGAGAGGAGGTAAAGAGGCTGACGGCTTGGTGCGAGGACAACAGACTGCAACTCAACACTGCAAAAACAAAGGAGATCGTCGTCGACTTCAGGAGGAACAAGACGGTACCGTCCCCCCTCTGCATCGAAGGCGTGCGTGTGGAGAGGGTCCACACGTTCAAGTTCCTGGGAGTACAGATCTCCGATGACCTTTCTTGGACTCACAACACCACAGCAGTGGTAAAGAAGGTCCACCAGCGTCTGCACTTCCTGAGAGTCCTCAGGAAATTCAACCTGGGCAGGAAGCTGCTGCTGGCCTTCTACCACTCGTCCATCGAGAGCCTGTTGACGTACTGTGTCTCCACCTGGTACAGCGGCTGCACTGAGGCGGACAGAGTGAGGCTCCAGAGGACAGTCAAAACAGCGCAAAGGATTATTGGCTGCCCTCTCCCCTCACTGTCAGCCATCTACACCGCCCGGTGCCTCAGCAGGGCTCTCAACATTGTCAAAGACAATACCCACCCAAACTCCCACCTGTTCGACCTGATGCCCTCTGGCAGGCGCTACAGATGCATCAAATTGAGGACCAATAGACTGAGAAACAGTTTCTTCCGAGAGCCATCTCTATTCTAAACTCTCACACACACACGAGACCACCCTTACCTTGCAGAACAGCATCGTGATGTGTTTTTATATACCTTTCAGTATTATTTTCCATTGCACTCTCTTATATATCTAATTTATATATTTGTCTGTATTATTGTTGTATTGCACTGGAGAGGGGAGCTCTCTAATCTCGTTGCACTCTTGAGTACAATGACAATAAAGGGATTTCTAATTCTAATTCTAATGATACTCCGCAATGCGCACTGTTAAAGAAGACCACCTCCAGGGGTCATTGATGAGGAGTGTATCCGAAATCGACGCTGACTCGAGCCGCTGACAGCTTTATGAATTGACTGGAAATGGTGGTGGACGCGAACGTACTTGACTGTATAAGTGACAACAGGCATCCTCGGCACCAAGTTGCTGGTAAGATGCTAATTTTGTTGTGCTAACGTCGTCACTTTAGCGACCAAAAGCTAATTGCTGTCCTGGTTGTTGTTACCTGTTGGGGGTGGGAGGTGAAAACATCAATGCGAGGCTGCCTCTTCGCACTCAACAGATTAGCATAGCTAAATGTCCGAAATATAACTAGTCGGGGTTTGTGTGTACATTCTTGCTCTTGTCCGCTTCAGCCTGTGCAAGTGGCAGTGGTTAGGCCTTCTCTGTTGGCCTAACATAATTAAGAAATCATGATCATATTCTTCACATTGATGTCATATTATATCTGAGTGCTGTATTTTTAGAGTTTTTATCCAATCAGAATTCAGCTAGCTCGTTTTGACAAGCAGGTTTCAAAATACCACGAACACGCACTATTTGTACGAGGCCTTCAGATACATTGATGGATATCGTTGATGGACAGTTGCAATAGCCAATCAGATCACGAGTTGATGACAGTAAGGCCTCACGCTGAAGGTGATGAATGTGTTTTGTGATTGGATACTCATTCCTGAAGGGGGCAGTGCTATGCAGAATCAACACACCCGGAAAACCTAAACTGGTGACCGTTCAGAAATTGAAAACATATTCTTGCTTTTTTTAAACCACAATGACCGAAGGAGGGAAAAATGTGCACTTAATTGCAGATACACTTGCATGGCCATTTTCAAGACGGTCCTTTCAAGAGAAGCTAGGTTGTCCAACACTCTGTATGCAAAACATGAAACTAAAGTCAACACTCAGACAAATAATATACAGAAACACACTCAGTCAGTACTGTGTAAGTTTGTTTCTGTATATTATTTGTCCAGCCGTGGTGTCATAAATGGTGGTATTATGAGGGGGATTCATTCAAGTAGGACTAAGACTTCACTGAAGGCCTACATGTGAAATGCACGGCCCACCACTGGTAAGTGGAGAAGAGATCGGCACGGTATTTTGGATTTTGTGGCGGTGATCACCGGAGCTCACGCTTGATGGCAATAAATCCAAACAATTGTGCAGAACGCTTTGATACTTTCACAGTATAAAGTGGACACGAGTAGTAAAGAGGATTTGCATTTTGGTGGCGATCGGTCGCTGTTTTAGACAACAGAACTGACTAAGCAAGCAACATTACAACGTTTGCCTCCCTGCTGTGACGAAGACGTTCAAACTGGAAAAAAATAACAAAAGGGGTTGTGCCAATATGTCATAAGTCTAATCACAAAAAAAAAACTTAAATCACTACAATCTTATGGGGAGACATTTTGTAACAATGCCATTTTTACATGCAAACCTGTGCCAATGTTAACGTCAGTGAAGTGTCCTTTTAATGGACAAAAAACATACGACTCTACGGTTTCTTGCGTTGTCAATCAATGTGCTGTGACACTCAACACATTCGCCTTTCATAATCCTCTCTTCATCCCTTCTCTCATCCCACTCTCCCCTCGTCTTTCTCAGAGTCATAGCTCATTGGAAGACAAACATCCTGACCCTAAACATGCACACGCACGCACACACAAACCACCAGGAACCCCCAGCACCGTCTTAAAAAACAACCCTCCATCCCTTCCTCCCCTTCTATCTTCCTCCTCTCTCAGTTAAGCTTGTAACCGTATCCTACCTGCAGCGTATCCTTTACATGCATTCATCAACGTCAGCCATTTGGACAAGGTCTTAGAGGGCAAGAAAAAAACAAAAGACAACATTAAATTAGGAGGAGAGCAAGGGGGAGAGAGTTGATGTGCGGTTGCTTGTAAGATTTAAAAAGAAGGTGTCCTGGTGAGAAGGCATGCGTGGAATCGGTAGCATGGACACTTGCTGGGTGTAAGGGTCACAGATTTGAGATGACTTGGTCTCAGCGTTAACTCATTTGAGCTCATTTAAATGAATGAATGATGTCAATTTTTAGTACATGTTACATCATTAGGCTTATCTGTAATTGATTGAAATTCAACCCTAGTTCTGAATAAAATACATTTCTTTAAGTTATGTAGTACAACTGCACTGTGTCATACTTGATGCTGTTTCTCATATTTTGTTCAGGGTGACATTATTGTATTGCCATTAGATGTCCTTCTCTAAACCTACCCTTCACTCAGAAAAATTCATCATGGAATAGTTTTTAAGTATATATTTCATTGTTTTAATTTTATTTAACTCGTACAATTATTCAATCATCAATCTAAGAATTTCCAAACTAATGAAATCGAATTGGTTAAAATGTGGATGAACTCGGATTAATTCAGGTCAAATTTATTAAATTGATTTCCATTAGGTTTGCATAATGTAATAGCTATTGGTATTGAAAACAAAGATCAATCAAGTTCATTCATGTAGAACAACAACATTTGGGCAGTAGGTGGGGTACACACCTGACTGGTTGCCAGCCAATCGCAAGGCACACAAAGACGAACAACCACTCACACTCACAATGACACCTGGGGGCAATTTAGAGTGTCCAATCAACCTAGTAGGCATGTTCTTGCACCTTGTATTGTGACGCAGACGTGCTAAACCGTCGTGTCGCCCCGCACATGTGAACTGCAGGCAACATTCAAACCATGTTGTGTGATGGTCTCTCCATCCGACCATCGTGTTTCTGCTCTTCCTGAACACTGAGCAGTGACTCTCAATGCAGGGTTGTTCACGCCCTGTAGACAAATGACACTCACACTCCACAGCAATCCTGTTACTTGAGGGCCGGTGTCCTGCCCGTTTTCCATCTTTCCCTGCTGCAACACACCTGAACGATCGTTATCTAACTTTTGTAGACCTTGCTGATTATCTGATCATTTGAATCAGCTGTGTTGCAGCTGGGAGAATTGGAAAACCTGCAGGATACTTGCCCTCGAGGAACAGGATTGAGGACCCCTGCTCTACAGGGCTGTCAAACTCTTTTTTGTTGCGGGTCACATTATAGTTACGGTTTCCCTTGGAGGTACATTATAACTGTGAAACCATATAAATAATCATCGCCTCATACTATTACATATAGAGTGTGCTAAAATTCAGGAATAGCTACTTTTGAAATCAGAATAATGGTTTTGTTTAACGTTACTGTATTAAGAGGTTTGTTAACACGAAAACGCTTGCATTATTCATTCCGCTTCTCCTCTCAAGGGTCACGGGGGCAGCTGTCTTTGGGCAGGAGGTGGGATACACACTGAACTGGTTGCCAGCCAATCGCAGCGCACCCAAAGATGAACAAACATCTGCGCTCACACTCACAATAAACCTACCACACATGTTTTAGGAATGCGGGAGGAAACCAGAGTACCCGGAGAAAACCCACACAGGCACGGGGAGAACATGTAAACGCCACACAGGAAGGCCGGAGCCGGAATTGAAGCCACGACCTGTGCACTGCAAGGCCATCGTGCTAATCTTCCACTGTGCCGCCCTGCTTGCATTATCCCAATGGTATTATTTAATACATATCAGAATTAGAAATTTTGAGACAGATTTCAGCATAGATTATGAAAGTCAATCCTTGATTTGCTTTTGCGGACCACAGAAAATTATGTGGCAGGCCAGATACGACCCCCGGCTCTTGAGTTTGACACCTGTGATCGAAGTGATTTCAAGTAGGCATGAACAATGTCTACATCCAAGCAAAAGACGGAGAATTCTCAGGTAGATAATTGCTATGAGGCGAGATTTAAATCCAAATTGATTGAGACAAATGCCATTTTTGCCAGAAAATTTAATTAAGGACAATATTGAGTGAAATGGTGAGGGTCATTTGTTTTGCTTCCCATCCTTATGTGGATGGACTGCGACTGCTGGAAGTCAAAGCCCCTCATTCACGGGCAGAAAGCGTTAAGAGCGCTGAGAGAAGCGCTTTAGAGTGATTTGTGACGCTTTCATCTTGGGCCACCCGTCTTCTGATCAGACATATTGGTGTCACCTGACCGGGGTGCTTGAGAGTGCCTGGGTCTCGAAATGTAGTGCGGAGGTTTGAGAATGTTTGAGGTCATGGAGAACAATGGAAAATTGACAGGAGGAAAAAGTGATGCAGATTGTCATCCGTTTTAACATTTTTATGTTAAATTAATCATTGTTCGAGGTGTTCATTAAAGTATGAGCCTTGGAATTGGCCAAACTTTGCTGCTTTGAACCATCTGGCTAATTTTTGGGGTGATTTATTTATTATTTGTTTTTCATTTTGTGATCTGTTTGCAAATCAGTGTTAGCGATGGGGAAGTGCGTTTCACTCGGGCCACCATATCGTTCAGGCTTGGATTTAAAATTTTGTATCTGAGTTACAATTATCACTGTCAAATTATCAATGGGAAAGCCCAATTACCACATGCAAAAACAAAACAATATTCCATTTATAGACTTGTCCTCATTAAGGATATGGAAATACAGATGCTTCACAATTTAATAAAAGATGAAGTCACAACAATTTTCACTTTTACCCAACAGTCAGCATAATTTGGGTGTGAATTCGCTTGGAGGAGATTGCTCAAGTACAGCCACTGGAAATCAAAGAAATATGCAACCTTCAAACCCAAATGGCAGCAGACTACATCTCACAATCCTGGTTCTTTGATTTTTCTCACATTAATTGTTACCCTCCAGGATCAAGCTTGCCAGATCCAATTTATTTGAGGATTTATATTATTTATTTCTGAAGAAACCATCTATTTGCATAACGTGAGAGCTCAGACTGTTTTGAAGAAATGATGTTAAAATGCATGCTGAATTTGTTTTATTCAAACAACAAGCCTTAATTTGGTCACATCGATCACATGGATCCTCACAGATGTTCAAAGCAATTACTGATGGAATTAAAAATCTTGACGATGAAATAATGAGACAAAATCGAATTGCTAAGTGCATTTCAATCGTACTGTGCAATTCAGAAAATAATTTGATAAAAAACAAAAACAAGATCATCTAATGAATCCAATATATAATGTATTCCGTGTGAAGTGTGCTGATCATAATTCATAGCACATAGCAAATAGTTTCCTGTGCAAAGCATCGACTGATCTCTCTGCATCACTCCTTGAGCACGATTGACTAATGCTTTGGAGGACTCCCCTATGAATGTTGGGAAGACGGCACGGCACGTAGTATGCATGGGAGGAGCCCAGATGGGGGCCGACTCTTCAGTGTGTTTGTTTCCGTTCAATGTTGAAAGACTATCCTTTCATCTGTACTTGTGTACTGGTATCTGTCGTCACATGAAAGCAAGCAAGCAGAATGTTAGTGTGCGGAGATTTACAGACTAGAGACTTGGTGTTCCCGTGCCCGACTGTTTAAGTGGCCTGACTAACTGATGTCCCTCTGAGATCTTTGTCTACAGCAGATGTGTATGTGTGCACAGTATCACGTCAGAGGCTGCAAGAAACTTCCACTTGTTGAGGGTCAGATTTCAGATAATGCCGTGCATCCTGGTGATTTATTCAAGATGTTGCTGTTGACGGGCCTTTTAATAGAAGTGACTAAGACTCATTTGTAATCTTCCTGAATTAATAGTACCAACGTGCTTTCATTCATTTCAGTTCCCCAAAATGTTGAGATTTAAGAGGCATGTATTATTGTACTTGATGATGAAGATGTTCTTGTCTCGAGAACACTACATTTTGCCTACTACTGTCATTGTTGATGGTTAATAATAATTGTTGAGATCAAGTCAAAGATGCAGGATTTCCATTGCTGAGGACATTACGTATATAAGGAATGCAGAACGGTTTGGTAAAAAAAATAAATAAATAAATAAATAAATCCTACCTACTGAAATGGAATACTGTGAATCCTAATTTGAAAATAATTTTAATGAAAAATATGCCACTAAATTTACTGTCATTAAGCATGACATGATGCAAGAAGTAAGTAAGCTTCAAAAGATAAGATTGTATGCATTTTCTTTGGCATTTCATTACAATAATGACGTCAAAAGCTTGCTCATGTCACATAAGATTTCATACGAGCACTCAGCAGACCTTAAAGATCTCAGGTTAGCAACATATTAATTCTATATGCTTCTTGTATTGTCTTTGGCTTTTTCGCATCACTTGACAAAGGATGATAGGAGAAGAATGTGAGACGAGTGTTCCGCTGAAAATAAGCAGGTTTTACAGTGGTTAACTTCTTTTTGCACTTTTTTGATTAGTAAAACCAAAAATATTTTCTATTTCCCATTATTTGCCCTTATGTACAAATCAGAGGTTGGCCGACGTTTCAAACTGTCTTCGACTTTCAACGTTCCCGTTGTAAATTGGTTTGTGCAGGCTTGATTGAAAAATGGCAACCACCAAAATTAATGATTGGCCTTTAATTTGATTAGATTTGATCTGTGACTTGACTCTGAAATCCATCCAAAACAAAGTTGTGGACAACAGAAAAAGAAGAAGACGGACATTCAACAACTGCTCATCCATGGAGACCCTGAGGAGAGAGTATCTGAAGTTTGCTGCCTCTTGGGTGTCGAGATTATGGACAACCAAACACAATGACCATTTTGAAGATGGCACAGCAGGCTGGCTTCTCTGACTTTCCAAAGCCTCGAACGTGCTGTCCCTCTGATTTACTCATTCTGGATGTGGATTTTATTATTTATTAATGATCACGCACTTCAATTGCGTTTTTATTACAATGACAATAAAGACATTCATTAAATCATTATTTCATAAATTTACACGGTCCAGGATGCTGAATCAATTGCTATTCATGCTTGAATAGATACTTGACTAATTTTGCAATTTTCAGCATTCAAAAGTTCATATTTTGTCTAGAATTAATTTGATACCGTAATTTTTTTCATGTACAATTAACACCTTTAAAGGAACAGAACGGTTAAAATTAATTATCCAGAATTCGATTTGTCAGTGTGTATGAGGAATAAAAGTGCAAATATCAATGACAGCTGATTTCCTGAAAAAAAAAAGATTTAAGACAAGCATCAAATATGTCAAATCACTGACATATCCTGTACACAGCCATGTTGGACTATTTGGACTCATTCATGTAAGCCCTGTGACATCACTTACGCTGTTCACTTGACTGCTCATTTCAGATTGTTTACCAGTCAATTGTGCTATAAACATGTCAGATGACATCATCAATTATTTCCAGAATTTAGATACCACTCCTACTGTCAGGTTTCATGTTCTTCCTGTCATGATCCGTCTGTTTCTCTGTCCAGCAGTGGGCGTTCCCTCCGCGCGCTCCCCGTCGCACGTCACCAGGCAGACGCGCCCAGCCGCGCAGCTGACGCTCATCTATGGCAAGCCGTTTGAGCATTTATTCCATATCCTTGATATCACACATTTGTGTATTTCACTAGTGCGGTCTTTTCCAGCACTAGTTATACATTCAGCTACACTAGTGATGCCCTCTGTCGTACTAGTTGCACAGAAACTCTGACAAGTGACTCATTTTCAGCAACATGTAACTAGTAAAATGTGGATTATTCCAACATGTTAACTAGTGACATATGATTTCCTACACTTGTTCACTAGTGAGAGCGAAACATACTCATCACCTGCTGATTACCGTGACTACATAAGCCGTCGCCGAGTGTCGCTCGGCGCCGGATAATTATCCCGCAATGCTCACGCTCATAGTTTATGCTCACGTTTGCTCCATGTTGTTCCGTGTCTTGATTTTCTCGTTCATAGTGTTTCTTGATTCAGCTACTTTTCGGCTCGCCCTTGGTTCTTGTTTTCGTTATTTGGATTCATCTTTCCCTTCTGTGGTAAGACCATTATCGTTTTGTAGTTTATCCTTGCTATGCAAGCGCTTTAAGTTAAATCTCGTTTTTGGTTCCTGGTGCGACCCGGTCCACCAGCGTTTTCTGTTCTCGTCGCTCGCGACGCTTGTAATTGTATATATACTCCTAAATCTATGTTTGTCACTAGTCCATGTCCTAGTGAGGATATGGATTGATTGTTCTCTGTCGGCCCCAATAAACACCTGGTCTGAAACTCTTCTTGTGGTCAGCGTTTGTGGAGTTCACTCTTCGCTTCCGGCCTCAGCCGGACAAGCGACCCTATCAGAATTATCCGACCATGAACTCCGCTGACCGCGAAAAGATTTTTGCGGCCGTGGCCAGTCAGGGACATATGGTAGGGCAGCAGGGATCCGAGCTCGCCTCCCTGCGCGACGCGGTTGGACATTTGGTCCAGCGTCTCGACGAGTATGACACTCGCTTAGGATATGGATTGATTGTTCTCTGTCGGCCCCAATAAACACCTGGTCTGAAACTCTTCTTGTGGTCAGCGTTTGTGGAGTTCACTCTTCGCTTCCGGCCTCGGCCGGACAGCGACCCTATCACTTCCGAGGAGAAAGGGGTTGAGGGGAGCGACAATAACTATAAGGATGGGCAACACCACACTTTACAGATTCAATACAAACAATACTTTTTCTTGCAATATAACAATTACCGATACCAATACATTTTTATTGCCATTTCTTTCAGTCGAATTATTTTTACACCGGTAATTTACATGACAAATACTGGTCATTTATATGCAATACATCATAAAAAGAAAAAGTAAAATAAACAATATATAAATAAAACCAGTAGGGAAATTAATTCAATAATAAATGAATGTGAACAAAATGCACACATTATCCCATTTCCCTTTTTCAAAATTTCTCAAAGACACAAATTCAAAAACTTAGGTATGTGGGTTTGTGTGGTGAAGTAAACTACCAAAAGCAGTTGAAAATTATACCCGTGCTCCCATTTTATTTAAAGTTGGTATGGTGTTGATATTTTTTGAGGAGATACAAATTGAGTAATAATTGAGTAAATGTAATGTAAGTATTGATAAAGCAATACCAAAGGGCCCTTCCCTAATTAAAAACGCAATGGCTAACAATGCATACTACGTCCGTGATTCATAACCAATGATCAAATTTGAAAAAAGTGTAGACGTGATAATCGTTTTCTGTAAACATTAGAAACTCACAATATTTTCGATGACAGTCACATTATGAGTTTGTCTGTCCATATTTGCCTCGTAAAGTGTCAACGTTCCATCACTTATTGAACAAAAACCATCACAGATTCTCACCAAAACTTATGCGGACGTATAAAAATTATAAAAATAGTCTGAAAATATTAGAACCAAACTCATTGATATACATATGCTTGGTAACCCTTTCAATGTTACTCCCTTCCAAAGTATGGCAAGATTCATTCTAACATTTTCAGACTATGATTACCAAATTTGTGTCCACATAAATTGAACTGACAATCGGACACGTTTTTTGTTCAGTACATGACGTAATGTTGCCACTCTACGAGGCAAATAAGGACAGATATTGTGACTATCATGACAAAATATTGCGGGTTTTGTTCTAATATTTTCAGAGAATGATCGTATGGCAACACTTGTGCACATACAGTTTTGTGATAGTTGATTTTTTATGGACGTTGAGTCGTGTCGCATTGGAGGCTCACAGGCTGACAACAATGTCAGCCATTGTGTTGCTAATGTCTCTTTTTTTTAGTGCTTTCTCCAAGGAAGCGCATAAAACCTTACTGTAGGAGTGATGTCTATATCGGAGTACTTGATGACGCCATCTGTCATAGCACAATAGACCAGCAAACAAGCCCGAAATGAACAGTCTTTAGTACAGCACATGTATAGCGATTACGTGAAGCAGTCCAATATGACTGCGTAGTGGATGTGTCATTGTTTTGATAATTCATCAACTTTATCCTTTTTTGAGGAAATCGGACGGCATTGACATTTGCGCTTCTATTCCTTACACACACTAATAGAATTTGAACCAGTCTGTTCCTTTAAAAACACATTTTCCAACTGAACTGATGTCATGTGCTGAGGGTTAAGCTAATAGCAAATCACAGGTCACCTAATGCTCACAAGCCTTCAAAAATGGATTTTTAAAAGTGTTAATTGTACATGAAAAAAAATGGTATCAAATTCATTATGGATAAAATCTTAACTTTTTTCAAGGTATTACATTAAGAGTGGTCACTGATGGTGTAGTGGTACACTCTCCTGAGTTGTGTGCGGGCAGCGTGGGTTCAGTTCCCACTCAGTGTCTATGTCTGCCCTGTAACTGGCTGGCGACCAGTTCCGGGTGTAGTGCGCCTTTCGCCCGTAGTCAGCTGGGATAGGCTCCAGAACCCTTCTGCGACCCTGTACAGGATAGGCGGTGTGGAAAATGACATGACATGACATGAATAGTGACCACAAAGTCTGAGTACATAGGGGATTTCAATATTTTATTCCAAATCATCAATTTATGCATATAAACCATCAAATGATGCATTGAAAATGATGGAAATCATGTTTGATATATTTATGTCATTGTTTCTTAAAGCTGCATAATACACGATCCCTTCATCCTACAATTGGCAGCATTGTTCAGGAAGAGTCCTCTTATCAGCTGAAGCTAAACTGTAGCGCAACAACCCAGCAACTGGTTCTGGTCCAGCTCCAAAGAAATGTACACTATAAGCAGTCACCATGAACACTTCGTACAAAGTTCACCATGCGTATGGTGGGGAGTCTGGAAGATGGGATCTGTGTGTGTGTGTGTGGGGGGGTACGTGTGTGTGTGTGCATGCGTGTGCGGGTGCGTGTGTAGTTAAGTGTGGCAGACGGGGTCAGGGATGTGTCAATGCTAGGTCAAATGGATTGTATCAACAGGTTAAAAAAACATTTGCACATTTGTACTTCATTTGTACGATTTCTCAACATGTCATGTATTGCACAGAGATGGGCACTTTTCACTATTTTTCCGGTCCGTCCTCAGTCCGAGACTTGGGTACCCTTCCGTCCATATTCACAAAAATAATCGTTCTCCATCCATTTTCGTCCTCATCCTTTAAAGTGCTTCCGTCCTTGCATTTAACCCTCCATCCCCCTGCACATTACTTAAAACTCATTAACTAGATCATTTCTGCAAAACAAAACCTGATTAAAAGCCACAATAGCTCAATTTAGCCATAAAAACCTTGTACTTATCTTAGACACTTCGGATGAATGGTTTTCACATTATCAAATAGGGTGTTATCTATATTGAGGAAGCCACAAGAGAGCGCGCGAGAGAGAGAGAGAGAGAGCCATCGTGCCAGTACATTACAAGATTTCATTCTGCTCTGAGTGCAAATATATTCATTCTAGGTATGCGGTGCTTAAAGGGATGGATGAAAACTCACTTTCAGCTTGTCTTGTTAAATCTTCTGTCCCAGGGACTCAACATTCACCCACAGAAATGCTCCAGACAAGGCTTGAGCATTAACTTGATAAAAGAAAAAGATTAAATGTGAGATGACTTATGTACAATTATTCCTACAATTACAAGATTTCATTCTGCTCCGAATGCAAATATTTGAATTGTATACACGCGGTACTTGTGACAGGAAGATCTACTTTGCTTTATACAAAATTCTTGGACTTAGTCCACCGTCCCCAAAATGCACGTTTGTCCCGGATGGAGAGACGGAGCGTTCCGTCCTTTGGACAAAATGCCCATTTCTGGTATTTTATGTGCTATAGTCCTCGACATCCAGTTTTGTCTGTCTCATCTGCCTCAAGATCACCACCTCATATACTGTCAAATGGCACTGTGAAGAATTGAAACGCGAGAGGCAGAAGACAACAAGACAAAAACAAAATCAGAGCGCCACAATTGATGGTACCAGATGGCTGTCCTTGGATAATGTCTATGCTGTTACAGCCAGAGTGAGAAAGAGAGACGGTAGAGATTCCAAGGTCCACAGCACTGTGGTTTGGGTTGATTCACATCTTTCAATCGTTCAATGCACAAATACTGTAAACAGATGTGTCAATGTGCCAATAGAAGCCATAATAAAGTTCACACACAGCCAAATTCACACACACACACACACACAACCACATCATAGAAACAAGAAGCTGCATCCAGACAATAAAGCAAATCTGTTTTTCAGATTTGAATATAAAAATGTCATGACATCTTTTCTGTGGTTAGGTACACTGTGTTTCTATTCTTTTATTTTATCTTTAAAGCTCAACCTCATTATTTAACATTTTCAATGTCTTGTCTATTGCAGAATATTTAATCAAACAACAAAAAACAGTCTGTATGATTTACATGGAGTCTATTTGGGTGAAGTAATTATGCGAGAGGGAGACAATTCGATAATGATAGACAATTTGGTCACTTTTATTGCAGTTTAAATACAAAGCGCTGGCAGCAAATCAGTTTTCTTAACAGCTTGTCCTCTTGTATTTTGTCCGACTGGAATGTACATATGGACAAACTTAATGTCCACTAGTGTGAAAAGGGATAGAAAAAAAGCATTTATCACATTTCCTCCCCTCAGAATTTATCCATAGGCTACCTAAACCGGCTGTGTGTCAAAAATGTCAACACTTGGCTTGTCCTCTAAGGCTGTTGCCTGTTGGTTTTATATGAGACGGATTTGAAAAATGATGCCACGTTACAATGCCAGCCAGTCAGCACAGCCATGCCGGGAGATTTCTTTCCCCTATTTCTCCACAAAATTGCAAGCAGGTGTTAGTTCCTGGCCTGGAACTTGCCGACCTTCTCGAGAGTGTCAGAGAAACATTTGCTCACAATGTACCAAGGTCATAGTTTCAACCTAGAAGCAAAAGCAAAAGCATTACGCTATAGCCAAGCTGAGAATCACATTAGGAACATTTTCGGTCAATAACTCAGCATTTAATTTGTAATTGCCTCAAGTCGTTTTATTTCCTTAATCAGAAAAGCTGAGGAAAGCAATTGTGACCAAAGTCACATTGAATTTAGAAGCTTCCAGATTTGAATATGCTGAAAAATAATAGAAGTGATTTTCACCTTTGTGAATTGGGAAAACAGTTACCATTATGGCAGCAAATAAGACACTGCAGACATTAAAAGTGAAATTGCCTCTTTTAAGTGAATAATTGGAACATACTGCGTGTGACTTAAATGGGATTGAACGATGATCCCAAAAAATTAGTTAGAAATTTTCGAGAGACACATTGACATTACAAAAGCATTTAATTTCCATCCATCCATTTTCTATACATCTTCCTTAGACTGCTGAGACACGAGGAAAATGTGTATTTCAATTTTCTTTTTTTGTTGTAATTTACAGCCTCCTTGGAGCTAAACCAACAATTCACAATGCATACTTTTATACAAATATTTTTACTTACGGGTTTACAGCATGTCTACTGCAGTGACTAGCATTGCTAAAAAAAGTTATATCATAAAAATATTTATCTCACCTCATTTTATCTCAGCAAGAAAGTAAAATTCCTTTGATCCCAATCAAACACACGAGACATCATTGGAAAGGCCAGGATTTATTTAGTAAGGTAGGTCAAATGAGTCAAAAGTTATATACCACATTCAACTGTTCGCTACAGTGGACAAAAATGAATAGGCTGACTCTCAGCAGGTTAGTGTAATGCAGTGCTTCTCAATTATTTTCTGTCACCCCCCCCACAAAGCCAGAAGAAAATTATTTGCGTCCCCCCAACCGCCTCGCAACTATAAATGATAGCTTTTTTTTTTGCAAAACAAACTGACACCGTAGAGTTAATACTCGCTGCGCCCAAAAGGCAATGACAGTGCCATTGCCAACTAATGGAGTGGATGGGCAGTTACACTTCATTGTAGTACGGTGGAAAAAAAAGCATGTTCCACACGGGTGTCACACGCATGCCCCTCAGCATCGTACCATGCCAACTCAGGCCCACTATTTGAAAAGATGGGGTTGAGGTGGGGTACGGTCACAGACTGAAGCGCAGAGGTATATTTTCGGCCCGTCTGTACTTCATTTCCACTTTTTGCTTTTTAGAAGTCCTGCTGTGAGTGTAAAGCAGATTAAATCTGCTGGAGCACTTGGGGTTCCCGATCAAAACTTTCAACAGACACGTTTATTAAAAAGGATTTGTCATTTATGCACCACACCATCCATTTTCTTTTCTTTATGATCACAAGCCTGTCACCAAGGTAACATGTGAGGGCGACGTCAGACTTGTTTAACAGTTTTCACTCTGCGGTTTTGACAAATAGCTGCTGAGCAGGATTTGGCTTCAACATACATACACACTGGTTTCACATGCTTATTTTGATTAATGACTATAACTGTGTGAATGCACTGAGAGAAGTGTGTGCACAGACACTTCAATAGATTTATATAGTCATCCATATGTATGACTCAATCCTCTAAACCTCATGCAATGGACTTGGTTGCATGAGCCAAACATTCACGCCCACAAGAAGAGCATCTAGAGCAGGGGTCTCAAACTAAATTTACCTGGGGGCCACTAGAGGCTGGGCCGCATCAGGTTTTCCGCAAGAAAAAAAAAAAAAAATTTAATCTTCTCAAATGTCTTTATTTTTATTTTTTAACACAAAATAAGATTTAAAAATAAATAAGGAATTAATAAGAAAATAAATAAGGAATTAATAAGAAAATTAATCAGTAATAAATAATAATAATAATAATAATAATGAGGCAAATGTCTGTATTAACAGTTCTTTAATCTTCTTCTGAACATGAATTGTCCTGAACATGAGTGGAACATTCATCAATCAAACCCCTACTAAAACATAGAAACAAAATTACAATCCTACCCTCGTTTTAAAGCTGAAGATGTGCCCAACAATAATCCGCGGTTCAATTTTATCCACTGTGACCAGGTAATCCTACGTTTTATAATTAGTCCCGTCTGTGCTAGTGCTGATGCAAAGCTCCGTCAGACTGCACATCCTGTTCGCGCATGGGTCTCCTGTCAATCAAATCAAAATCTTGTCAAATAGCAGAGATCCTAAGCATAAACCATAGTTCTGGGATGAGTAGGCCTACTTCTGTAGTTATAAAGCTTTAATTACACTGTAAAGTGCCAGTCATATCAAATTCGCGGGCCGCACGAACATTAAACTTTCATAATAAGACGGGGGCCGCAAACTATCGAGTTTGAGACCACTGATATAGAGAATGCACAACCCACTTTGGTTACAATCATTAATTGAATAGTAAATAATGTCTGCCTATGTACAAAAATGGCTTTGCTTTGTTCAGTGGCCTTTAAAATGCACATCTGGTGTTTAGCACAGTAGCAATACTCCGGGAGTCCGTAGTATGTTATCAAACATATTGCTCAAATAGTGGCGAGGAGAGTTTATTTACAAAACTGTCTCATGCTGCTTTATAGTGCTAGGCTGATGTACAAATAATCAATGAGGAATTGTTAAGTCTGTGTTACATTAGGAAATGGAGTGTGATGCTGCCTCACATTATCAGCATATTTTCATGTCTCATCTGATTCTTGGAGAAGAAAAGACTTGTTTAATCATTTTTAGAAATAAAAAACAAAATAATCGTATTTACAAAGGCTTTGTGTTATACTTTACTGATGCACCTTTTCCAGGAATTAAAACCTCAACTCTTGTTTAATCTAATACCACAAGATTTGCAAAGCGATTTGGGGGGAATTTTGTCCATTCCTCAAGCAGCACTTCTAAAACTCCATCAACAAATCTAAGAAGCGCCCTGACTGACAAACAAGGAAGCAGTGGAACAAAATATGCTATGACTGTTTTTATTTATTTATTCATTTTATTTTTTTGCATAAAATTGGGTTACACAGATACCAAGAAGTATTTTACGAAGCAATTCTTTCCTTGCCGACATGTCCATCTTACACTGACTTCTGGTCCTCTTCGGAAACACTTGGTAAAAAGCAGCGCATACCCAGAAGTGTCTGACCTGATTAATTTTTGAGAGATCACATGAGATTTCTGCCTCGGAGGAATTTGTTCTGAGATCGTTAGTGGGACAAAATTTTAACATGTGGTGCTCTGTGTTGAAATTATTGGATCACACACACAGTACAACCAACATCGTTAAATGCCTGATTTTCTATTTTAATGTGTGGGTTCTGTCACAAATTAATCATCTTTTAACGTCTTTGAAAAATCCTCATATGTGTACTCGTTCTTAATCTCTCACAGTCTGAGACTCGTTCAGCTGCCTTTGGACAAACGCTAGATAAGGCATGGGCAAGCCCGGGGGCCACATGCGGCCCATTAAATGTTTTAATCCGGCCCGCTGAACTTGAAAAAAAATTAAATGAATAAACCTTGTTAATGTTTCATTTTCTAAATACTGTGGTTTTTCAAAGACATATGTATATATATATATATATGTATATATATATATATATATATATATATATATATATATATATATATTGTTGAAATGCTTTTGTTCACTTTCATTTAAATTACTGTATTTTCTTTCTCCGATGAGGTGAGGTTACCAAAACACTCCATCCATCTGCTCCTGGTCCGGCCCCTTCCGTCAAATTTTAGAACGCATTGTGGCAAGCCAATCAAAATGTTTGCCCACCCCTGCGCTAGATGGACTGCTACCTGTGCGTATGTGCCTTTTAGTAAATAGTGGCTTTCTTTTGGCCACTCAATCATACAGGTTTCACTGCCTGGTGTCTTATTACAGACCAGTGGTCCTTGTGAGCCCCTGGATCCAGCACACCGTATATTCACAAACAAGGAGGTAAGAAGCAAGGGAGAGAAAATCATTTTCCAGGACAACTCAAGCTTTTCCAGGAATGTCCAGGAATATCATTTTCCAGACGCATGATTCAGTTTGCAGCGCTCATGTACATGGTGCACCATCGCTTTTGTGCACCCCTGCTTATAAAGGTGACTTGAACAAGGGTCAGGGCTGACTCTTTTTAAGAACCAAATGTCAGTTTTCAACCACGTGTATTCAGGGCATGAACTAACACTTTATTTCAACTGAATTTGTACTCCATCACAACTTTAAGCATCTACCCCTTCTTTAACTCTTACTACCTGTAACCTGTCTTTGAAATGTTTTTGTTTTGTGAGTCTCATTGGCCCTGCTAAAGGGAAACACTTCAACCTGGACTAGCTCCCTAAAAGCTTCAGTGAAATCAGGGATATGGAGAAGACTGTTGTTGTCTACTCTCCACGTAGGTTTAAGATTGATGAGCCTCATAAGTGGTCTTGTTCTCTCCACTATGAAACACATTCATCAACCTTCTCCATTATTAAGTTCAGTTAAAACATACAGGGGAGTCTTAAGTGCTGGGTTGCTTGGTTATTGTTGCTTCTTCATGTGATTAAAAAGCATTTAAGAAATTGGTACTCCTACATTTCACAATCATTGTTTTTTTGACTCTCAACATCAAGCCTGAAGTGTCATTGAGCTTAACTGTGCCGCTCAAACTCTTGATGAATTGGTGCGCAGAGTGAGCCTGCAAGAGAAAAATGTACTGTGCTGTCCGGCTCATTTCCTTTGAGTTTAAGTACGCCTCTGTGCCTTTGAGATGGGTAAGTTCTGTTTTAATAGGATGCTGAACTCAGCACATGGCTGACACAGCAACACAATAAAGGCAAGGATTTTGCAATAACTCAGGATCACAAATATTCTCCGATATTATGCACCACCAAAAGTGTAACAAAGTTCAAATGATTATGGCTTTGCTTACACCTTGAGCTTGCAGTTCAGTATCTTTACATTATGTATTTGTTTGCTAAACCCACAATTAAAATAATCACATTGTATTGTAAACTCTGTCTTGCTTGAAACCATTCAAAGACAAGAGGGCATTAAAGTGTATAGTTATTTAAAAGCTGTTTTCTTCTGCGGAATATATTTTATATCAAAGTGGGGCATGAGCTGCTACAATTGACACGTGTGTGTGTCATCTCATACATTGCTTCGGTCTGTCTAGCTGTTTGGGTTAGAGGCGCAGGGGTTTGCTGGAGCCTATCCCAGATGTCTACGGGCAGTAGGCGTGGTACACCCTGGACTGGTTGCCAGGTGATCGCGGGGCACACAGATACAAACAACCACTCGCGCTCACAATCAATCCTAGGGACAATTTAAAGCGTCCAATCAACCTGCCAAGCATGTCTTTGGAACGTGGGAGGAAACTGGAGTTTCTGGAGAAAACCCACGCAGGCATGGAGAGAACATGCAACTCCACACAGGAAGGCCAGAGCCCGGAATCGAGCCCTACACCTCTGTACTGTGAGGCGGTGGTGCTAACCAGCTAATTAATTATTACTCACATGAGCACCGGTGTCTGCTCCCACTCACTTTGAGGCCCAAACTCAATAACACCCCTAACCCTTGAAAAGCACATTCACAACAAACAAAACGTGTCCCAATTCTCCGTTAACTTTAGAGGTAGGGTCACAAACAAGGGGTGTATGACCCTTCAGCGCAAAGACAGACCCCAACCTCCCTAGATTCTACACTCGCCCAAAACAAAAACAAATACGACTGCAGAAATAACATCAATGAACGTGAAGAATCGGGAAACACATAAATGTAAGTAATATATTTGTATTTCGTAGTAGCGACATGCCTGGTTTTATCGGATGTTCTATACTTTGCCACAATTATGTGCTTTGAGTAGTGGGTTGAAACGCTCTCGGTAAAGCTGGCTGTCAGACCAAAAAACATTGCTAAAAACCAGGTAATACAATACTGTTGCTTCTGAATGCCGTCACAAATTGCTTTTCACACCAATATCACTCAAGATTTCATTAGATATTTGTAGGTTATTGTTATTAGCCGTGTTTTAAAAGTTTAAAACTCGCTGGCATGCGGTCGGGGTTAATAGTGTCAAGGCTAGGCTGCATCTGAATTGTTTGGCATCTGTTTTTCCAGAGCTGGGCACTTGACCCTTTTTTTGTTAGTCAGTCCCCTGCCCTCTGGCTGTAACCTAGGTACCTTTCCGGCCTCGGCCCTCCAGCCTTATTCATAAAAATTCTTGCCAAAAAAAAAAAAAAAGCGTCCGTGCAGAATGCCGCCACGGGAGAGATTCTAACAGCAGAGGTTTATTTAAACATCATTCCCTGGCTAAATTACTATTCACATCCGCTTACCTTGTTATGGGCTTATTATGATAAGTGTTTCGTCAAACCAAAGTAGGTTAACGGTTTGATTCCCATCTCTTCTCTCTGTCTTTTTGTGTCCTTCTCCTCCTCCTCCTCCTTTTTATTTGTCTCCTTCTTCTTTGTCTCCTTCTTCTCCACAAATGTGCCCAGTGCAAGTAAGTACGACAAGTTTGTAGTGGCGATTTTGACCGCTTCTGAGGCAATTTTTGTCATTTGCCCATTTCGCCATGTCGCTTGAGATGAATTCTTGGCCGCCTCGCAACCAAATAACACGCACAAGGGCCAGACTAAAATCCACCTCCAGCCTTGCTGAGTCAAGCCCTTTTTTAAAATTTGTTCCCCCCTTACCCCCCCCACTCAAAAAAATGGCCGTCCGTCTGGACTGCCCAGTAGGGCTTGGCGATATGACCTCGAATCAATATCGCGATAAATTGAGCAATTTTACCTCGATTCTGATAAATTCCCCCCGTGGACCAAAATCAAAATAAATGCTGGAAATGCATATTAACTGCTTTTTTAAATTGACAAACTGGTACACATTACTTTCAATGAAAAATAAAAGTCCAAAAATCATTTGTATAAACATTCCAAATAGCTTGCTTTGCATGACTTGAACAATGTCACAAAGAACAGGAGGAAAGGTGTACCTGTCGCAAAATCTTTTTCTGCAAATAGATTGCGCCAAGATGCTGTAATGCCATGTGCAAAGGTCTAGATTTGTGTAAAGGTTTCTTGTAAACACTATAAAAAATGCCATGTGCAAAGGAGCTTGTCGCCTGTAAACAAAATGCTAAATAAAATGAAATAAATGTCAATGAAATGCCAATGCCAAATAAACAAGTGTGCATCTTCAGGAAAATGTGCCACCTCGAGTACTCTGGTGCGCAGTCGCCACTTGTCTATGGAATGCACAGTCAGGCTCAAACAGGGGTCCATGTTGCGACTCCACCACAAGTCGGATGTGGATGCAAAATACTTGACATGTCTAAGCTCCCGTCCCGATGTTGTCAGCCGCTTCTGAATTTGAATCGCCAGCTACAATCTGTTTGCTTTCTTGTTCAGCTGGGTGGAGTCACGTGACTACACGCGCTGAAGGCGTCTTAAAGGGGCATGAACATATAAATACTTTTCTTTTTTTTATTAAACACCGAATTTACCGACATGTGAAAAATGATGTCGGTCATTGTTATAAATTTTGGTAACTGTAAATTTTCGGTTTATCGCCCAGCCCTACAGCCCAGCTCTGCGTTTTTCAATTTTGTTGTGTAATCAGTAATATAATGAAGTTATTATTAGGAAGTAATGTTGCTTCTGCTTACAACACAACCTGCATGCGTCTCGAAGAGATGACGTAGCGGATCTTGTGTGTTCCCATTTCCTAGGTTTTTCCACCCTTTGTCTTCATAGCCCCAAACAAGTTATAGGGAGAGGAGGGAGACTAATATAAAGGCTGAAAGGGAAGTAATGGGATTGGGCCTAATTACTCTTATACTGAGAAGTGGAGGGGGGAGCAGGTGTGTGGGGGGGGGGAGTGCGGTTAGCTTTAATAGCAGGCTGATGCATTAGCTTTCAGTGGTTTTCCGTCTCGTGAGACATTGAGCCGAGTAGCATTAAACATGCTTGATCTTTTTCGCCTCGAAAGTTTTAAAAAAATTTGTGTGTGTGAAAAAAAACCTCACTGTGTTCTTTTTGTGTTTTGTCATGTTTGGTCTCCTGTGGTAAGTCGGAGCGTGTGTGTGTGGAAGTACTGTCTGATGGCTGTATTTGGGTGGATATATTTCTGATTCATATTTTATATTCAATGTGCCGCCTATGTACAACAAAAGTGTTGACTTCGTTGTTTGACCATACACTGAGATGACACTTTCATTGTTTTCAGGATCCCATCATGGCTGGCTTTCAAGCTACTAGGAGGAAAATCAACACCACCAAATTTGAGGCCATGGTTCCTTAGGTTGCACCCATGGGCCGAGAGAAAAGTCTGCTTCAAGTTAAGGTTGCGCTTGTGTGGCATCTACATTGACACTATGCCTGTACAAGTCTATTATGGTTAAAAGAGAACAAAGTAAAAGGGCAAAGCTCTCAACTTACATCAGTTGATGGATGCACAGATGCCCTTCGAGCATGTTGATTCTCATTATGATTCTCTGTGCTGGATGGCTGTAAATTAAACTTGACGCTAAATTCATCCCAAAACCTACCAATGTTGGGCAAGTTACATACAAAGAGTAATATATAACATATTACATGTTACTTGCATGTGAAAGTAATAAGTTCCTTTACAATATTACTGTCTTTGAAGAGTAACTCAGTTACTCAAGTTTAAGCTACTTTTAAATTACTCTTTTTTTTAAATCGGGGATTAATTTATTGAATGATTTTGACTCTTTGGAAAAATGCAAAATTTTCTACCATACAGTAGCTAGTCACGAAGATATTTAACCATGTCGTGTGGGCTATAATATTAAATATTTAAACTCTATGGTGGGATCAATAAGGGTTTTTTTTAAATAAAACTTGGAACTTATATTTTGTCCAGTAAAGAACTAATCCCAGACTGTAAACCATAAATGAAATTATCAACACATTCAAATAAATTCTCACACAAAAAATAGTGCTGGATGACATATAATCCATAATTCTAACAAAACTGCAAGATAGACAGAATGAAATGGCAATTGAAATAAAAGCAAAAATACTGGACGTATTGATAAAGTCAAAGCTGACTTTCTTTTTCATTAATATCTAAAATATTTCGAAGTCCAGTTAGTTTTAATTGTCTTTACTGCACGGAGACAAAGATTCGAGGTAATTTCACAAGATTATGGAACTAATAAATGAGCCTCAGACTCTAATTTAAAGGCGCTGAATGTATTTGTCCGATTGGAGGCGCCATAGCTTGACGCCATCGGCCATCGTTCGTCTTCAGCTTTGAGGCTGACGATTTGCATTTTGATTGTGAACAGACTATCACAATGACCACCGTTTTATAGTCTGCAATTGATACACACACAAAAAATCATTAAAATCACATCTGAAAACCATAATAACTCGTATATTCACAATTTATTTGCTGCGTTTTAGTAAATTACGTTTAATTCTTAATTCTTACTGCTGTATGCACGCAAAGAGTCAAAGAACACTGATAGTGTGAGGGTTGCTTCTATTTGTCGCTGAAAGTAAAAAAGCTTGATGCACTTCCTTTTACAGTATTTTAATAAAGACGTGTCAAGGTCCTAAGTTTGTAACGCGTTAACAGACTGAATAACTGTAATAATATTACCAAAAAATTAGAGTAACTCGTGATATTAGTTGATTACTGCCAAAATTTAATATACCCCAACACTGAAACCTACACTAGTTGCATGCTAAACCGACCAGCATTTTCTCAACTCAGAGGGTGTCATCGCAATGTCGTCTTATGTCACAGAGTTACTTTAGTACTGAAGTGATTCCACTTGTCTAGCCGCAAGGGGTCAACCTTGCCCCTCTAGGTCATTCGGTGGATAGAAATAGCTGTGTGTGTCTCTTGCAAGGTGAGTTGGGTACCGCTGTGCACTAGACAATTAGCCACAAATGCTAATTTACAGAGCTGGGCAGTCCTTCCTGGGGGCGGAATGGGGTCTACGGCTTACAATTGTTAAGTCAATTTTTCCATATTTCCAATCTTGTTGTAAACTGAGTATAATAACAATAAAGGGCATTCTGATTCTGAATAAGGTTGGAGGGTCGAGGCCGGAAGGGTAGCCAGATCGCGGAGGGGCGGGGGAGTGACTGGCAAAAATGGGTCCAGCTCTGACAGTTAAGCCGAAGAGAAACAACTTCCGCCCGGGCACTCGCGCGGCGACATTTCGCTTCTTTCGAGACCGTGCATGAGCTCCGAAGAAGACCGGTCGGCGGAGGAGGAGGGCATGCTCGCGTCACAGTAAGCCGAATAGGAGCACCTTCCGCCCGGGCACTCACGCAGCGACATTTCGCTTCGTTCGAGACCGTGCGTGAGCTCCGAAGGAGACCGGCCGGCGGAGGAGGAGGGCATGCTCGCGTCACAGTAAGCCGAATAGGAGCACCTTCCGCCCGGACACCGGCGGAGCGCGAGGCTGTCAGTTATGAATGAATAAATAAATAAATGAAGAATGCCACCTTTCATTTCACTGTCATGATCCGTGCCTGTCATGCCGCGTGTGTTTTTGTTTTTTCAGCTGTGTGGGCGTTCCTCCACCGATCGTCTCGCGCCATGCCGTCAGCTGCTGCGAGACGCGCTGATTACACTGACTATTGTAACGGTTCAGGGAACCGTGAGAAAGGAAAACTGGACCCAAGAGCAAGCGAGGATGGTTGAGGAGGATTTATTGAAGGGTTCGGGGGGAGAGGAACGGGTGCCGGTAGCAGGGCAGGAGGACAGGTGGAGGAGCGGCGAGTCAGCGCCGGGGTGCTCGCCGGGGTGGCGAGATGTGCGCTCGCGGAGGTGCAGCGGAGACGGCGCGCTGAGTGTGCACCGGCGCTGTGGCGGGGGGAACGCGGGCGCGGAGAGCGGCGTGGAGGCGGCGAGCCGGCGGAGGCTGAGAAGGGCAGGCAGGCGGCGTACGGGCGTACGCGGTGCGATCGACGCTCCGGGGCTCGGCGGCTGGCGGCGGAGGATCGGGCTCGGGCTGGCGCTGGGCGGCTGGAGGGAGAGCGAGGAAAGACAATGGTTAACTCGGGTTGCATAACACAAAGCGCGGACGTGCACGAGGCGAACGTCGACGTGGACCGGGTACCGAGGTAGGTCACGGAATAATCCGGCGTCTGGCTCCTGGCAGCGCTGAGCTTTAAACCCCTGCGGTGATTGCTGATGATGGGCAGCAGGTGCGCAGGAGCCGACGCCCTCTCCGGTCGGAGGCGTGCCTGGCGGAAAACAGCCGGAACCTAGGGAAAAGGGAAAAAGCTTGGCAGGCCCCCTAACCCGAACCCCCACAGTACCCCCCCCTCAACGGACGCCTCCTGGCGTCCTTCCTGGTTTGTCCGGGTGTGTGGCGTAAAACTCCCGGATCGGGGAGTCGTCAATGAAGAGCTTGCGGGAGATCCAAGAACGTTCCTCCGGACCGTACCCCTCCCAGTCCACGAGGAACTGAAACCCCCTCCCCCGACGTCTAACGTCCAACACTTTGGAGACAATGAAGGCTGGGTGGTCGTCGATCATCAGGGGGGGTGGAGGGGAGATGGTCGGAGGGCTTAGGACGCTGGAAGAGACCGGCTTGAGGAGAGAAACGTGGAAGGTGGGGTGGATCTTGAGGGAATCGGGGAGCTTTAGTCTGACAGAACAGGGGTTAATGATCTTGGTGATGGGAAAGGGACCAATGTAGCGCGGAGACAGCTTACGTGAATCGGTCTGGAGGGGAAGGTCGCGGGTCGAGAGCCAGACCTGCTGACCGGGCTGGTAGTCGGGAGCTGGGGTTCGACGACGGTCCGCCAGGCGCTTGTTGCGTTGCGCCGAGCGGGTGAGGGAGGCCTTGACCTCTGCCCAGACGGCCTTGGCCCGACTGATGTGTTCCTCCACCGAGGGAACCGCCACTGCACGCTCCTGCTCCGTAAAAAGGGGAGGTTGGTAGCCAAGACAGGCCATGAACGGCGACATACCTGTCGAGGCGCAGGAGAGGGAGTTGTGGGCGTACTCGATCCATGCGAGAGCCTCGCTCCATGTCTCGGGGTTCCGGGCCACCACGCACCGCAGCGCTGCCTCCAGGTGTTGATTGGCCCGCTCGGTCTGCCCGTTGGTCTGCGGGTGGTAACCGGAGGAAAGGCTGGCTGTGGCGCCCACTGCCTTACAGAACTCCCTCCAGACCTGGGAAGAGAACTGGGGGCCCCGGTCGGAGACGATGTCTTGCGGGAGGCCGTGGAGCCGGAAAACGTGCTGGGTCAGGAGTGTGGCTGTCTCCAAGGCGGTGGGTAGCTTGGGAAGGGGAACGAAGTGGACGCTCTTGGAGAAGCGGTCGATAATGGTGAGGATAACTGTGTGTCCTTTGGACGAAGGAAGACCCGTGACGAAGTCCACAGCGATGTGGGACCAGGGGCGGCTCGGGATAGGCAGAGGGTGGAGAAGACCGGCCGGAGCCGAGTGTGAGGCCTTTCCGCGGGCGCAAACCGAGCAGGCCAGCACGAATTCTCGCGTGTCTCTTGTCATACTGGGCCACCAGAAGTGCGCTTGGAGGAAGCGAAGGGTGCGCGTGACGCCTGGGTGGCAGGTGAGTGAGGAGGAGTGCCCCCACTGGAGGACCTGGGAGCGTGCGGCATCGGGGACGAAGAGGAGGTCCGAGGGGTCAGGTCGGGGATCGGGTTGGGTTTTCTGCGCCTCGCGAACCGTGCGCTCTATCTCCCAGGAGGCCGCCCCCAGGAGACAGGAGGACGGGAGAATGGTCTGTGTGGTCTCTGGACTGGCAGGCGGAGCGAACATCCGGGAGAGGGCGTCCGCCTTGCCGTTGTTCGACCCGGGACGGAAGGAAAGGGTGAAGTTGAATCGGCTCAAGAAGAGGTGCCAACGGGCTTGACGGGGGTTCATCCGCTTGGCTGACTGCAGGTAGGCCAGATTTTTGTAGTCGGTCCAGACGAGGAAGGGGACGGCGGTGCCCTCCAGCCAGTGCCGCCACTCCTGGAGAGCCCAGACGACTGCCAGCAACTCCCGATTGCCGACGTCATAGTTCTTCTCGGCGGGGGACAGGCGTCGGGAGAAGAAGGCGCATGGATGAGTCTTCTGGGTGTCGGGGTCCCGTTGGGAGAGAACCGCTCCCGCCCCCGTGTCGGAAGCATCCACCTCCACCACGAACTGGAGTGCGGGATCGGGGTGTCTGAGGACCGGAGCGCTGGTGAAGGCTTCCTTTAGATGCCCGAAAGCTTGAGCCGCTCCCGGAGTCCACTGAAAGGGGGTGAGGGTGGAGGTGAGGGCCGTGAGAGGACTAGCAACCTTGCTGTAATTGCGGATGAATCGACGGTAGAAATTAGCGAACCCCAGGAAGCGTTGGAGTTCCTTGCGAGTAGTGGGAGTAGGCCACTCCACCACCGCCTGGATCTTGGCGGGATCCGGCTGGAGTTGACCCCGGGCGATGACGTAGCCCAGGAAATGGATCGATGGGACGTGGAACTCGCATTTCTCCGGTTTCACGAACAGGCGGTTTTCCAGCAGGCGCTGGAGGACTGATCAGACGTGGCGGCGGTGGTCCTCGAGGGATCGGGAGAAGATGAGGATGTCATCCAGGTAAATAAAGACGAAACGGTTGAGCATATCCCGGAGAATGTCGGTCATGAGAGCTTGAAAAACGGCGGGGGCGTTGGTGAGGCCGAAGGGCATGACGAGATACTCAAAATGTCCAAGGGGGGTATTGAAGGCCGTCTTCCATTCATCGCCCTCGCGGATGCGGACCAAATGGTAGGCGTTCCGGAGATCGAGCTTGGAGAAGACCTGGGCTTCGCAGAGGGGCTCGAACGAGGGGTCTATGAGGGGCAGAGAGGTCTTATTTTTGACTGTGATGCCGTTGAGAGCCTTGAAGTCAATGCAAGGGCGAAGGGAGGAGTCTTTCTTCTTGACAAAAAAGAAACCCGCTCCCAGGGGCGAGGAAGAGGGCCGAATCAGACCGGCCGCCAGGGAGTCGCGGATGTAGGTCTCGAGGGCCTCCTTCTCGGGACGGGAGATGTTGTACAGCCGGGAGCTGGGCAGCGGAGCTCCGGGAAAGAGGTCTATGGCGCAGTCATAGGGCCGATGGGGAGGAAGGGTGCGGGCGAGGTCTTTGCAAAAAACCTGGGCCAGGTCATGGTAGTCCGTGGGGACGGACGCCCGGTCGGGTGGAGCCGGGGAGCGAGGAACCGATCGGGGAGCGGGGTCGCTCCACCCGCACTCGTGGGCGAGAATGCGGAACTCCACCGAAAAGTCGGCGGCGGAGCGGGAACCCTGCCGGAGTGCGAGCAATCGGCGGGTGGCCTCGCGTCCCTTGACGGGATGGTCGAATACCCGCCGCAACTCTTGGCAGAAGTGGGAGTAGGAGGCCATCGCCGGGGCCGATGCCTCCCACAAGGCGGTGGCCCATTTCGCGGCGCGGCCGCGGAGCAGGTTCACCATGTAGGTGATGCGAGCTCGATCGGTCGGGTAACTTTGGGGTTGGAGATCGAACACCAACGAGGTGCTCAATATGAAGTGGCTACAAGAGCCCAGATCACCGGAAAACGGCTCGGGAGTGGGGACATGGGGTTCCCTGCCGCTCGAAGAGAACACGGCGGGCGGAGGAGGGGGAGAAGGGACCGGGGAGGTGCCCTCCGGGAGGCCGGAAGCAGAGGGAAGAGAGCTGACCTGCTTCGAGAGGAGCGCGAGTTGGTGGTGGAGAGCCTGGACGGAGTCCATGAACTCCTGCATCATCCTCTCGTGTCTTCCCAGCTGTCTGCCTTGGTGGGAGAGGGCCTCTTGGAGGGAATCCGAGCTCGCTGGGTCCATTGGGGCCGGATTATTCTGTAACGGTTCAGGGAACCGTGAGAAAGGAAAACTGGACCCAAGAGCAAGCGAGGATGGTTGAGGAGGATTTATTGAAGGGTTCGGGGGGAGAGGAACGGGTGCCGGTAGCAGGGCAGGAGGACAGGTGGAGGAGCGGCGAGTCAGCGCCGGGGTGCTCGCCGGGGTGGCGAGATGTGCGCTCGCGGAGGGGCAGCGGAGACGGCGCGCTGAGTGTGCACCGGCGCTGTGGCGGGGGGAACGCGGGCGCGGAGAGCGGCGTGGAGGCGAAGGCGGCGGCGAGCCGGCGGAGGCTGAGAAGGGCAGGCAGGCGGCGTACGGGCGTACGCGGTGCGATCGACGCTCCGGGGCTCGGCGGCTGGCGGCGGAGGATCGGGCTCGGGCTGGCGCTGGGCGGCTGGAGGGAGAGCGAGGAAAGACAATGGTTAACTCGGGTTGCATAACACAAAGCGCGGACGTGCACGAGGCGAACGTCGACGTGGACCGGGTACCGAGGTAGGTCACGGAATAATCCGGCGTCTGGCTCCTGGCAGCGCTGAGCTTTAAACCCCCGCGGTGATTGCTGATGATGGGCAGCAGGTGCGCAGGAGCCGACGCCCTCTCCGGTCGGAGGCGTGCCTGGCGGAAAACAGCCGGAACCTAGGGAAAAGGGAAAAAGCTTGGCAGGCCCCCTAACCCGAACCCCCACAGACTATATTGTGATTATAATAAATATCTTTGTATCACCACCTTTTTTCCCGGGTCTGCGTTTGGAAAGTCCTGTTCAATCCTCCAGTTCTGCTGGAGGATCATAACATTCACAGGGCACACCGGACGGCGTACCAGCAGGTAAAAGTCGAAGTAATTAAATAAATACAAAAAGAAGTAATTGAATAAATACAAAAATAATGGCTGGGGAATAAAAAAATAATAAGTTTTAATAATAATTTGTTTTTTGGTTATAACATGAATTTCACTCTCTCTCTCTCTACCAGTATATATATATATATATATATAAATATATATATATATACTTTTTTTTTAAGCATTTTTGAAGTTGTGCCGCTACTTTGCACCTATATATATTTATATATATATAGATATATAGGTGCGAAGTATATATATACACGGTGTTTTTTTTTTTTTTTTGAAGGTGCGACGCTACTTCGCGGATTTTCAGTTTTCGCGGGTGGTCTCGGTCCCCATTAACCGCGATAACCGGGGGTTCACTGTATTCCTTTTACTTTACATTTTCTGTGAATGTATAGCCAGTTCATTCGTGTCACTGCCGAGTGTGCCAATAAGGCCTTCTGGAGCTGACCAGCGCATGTCGTGTGTTTGTGCAGACGGAAGTAAACATGTTGCGTAACCATCCCATCTCCAGTCAATAATTTCAACATAACACAATGCAAAGAGCAGGAGATTGAGCTCTATCACAAACAAGAAGGGTAACACTTATATCTGAAGAAATTCTTGAATGGCATCGCAGCATTCCACCAGTTGGTTTTGGCTATTCATTGTAAAATTGAAAAAAATTCCCAACGAATGTAGAAGGCAATTGCTCCCAAACATTTTTGCATTACCTAATTTTTTGCAAATTAAAGTCTTTGAGAAACTGTTATGTCCAGCAATGTGCTTACATTGATAATGAAATGTATCCATTATAGCAGCACCATCACAACAGTTGTGTTGCTTTATGGCGAGGATGTAACACCGTTGCAAGTGTGACAGAATGGCATCTGACTGTATGTTACATTTACCCCACCCCGTCCTTGGAACTTAAGCAATTGTTTTTAACAACAGCAAAAAAAAAAAAATTAAAAAAAACACTGAGATATTTGAAAAATCTAGACTGCCATTTTACCTGCTTAATCTTATGGGTTTGTCTGCCATGAAACAGACGGAGTGCTGTATTATTGTCTTTATGTCATGTTTTAAAAGTCAAAATATGTAATAATAATAATAATAAGTGGTTCATGAAGCAAATTTGAAGCTTCATTTCCAATCACCATGACGTCATATGGAAAGCGCTTTGTTACAGCTCCAGCTGTTGTGAAATGCGCTATATAAATAAAATTGTATTGTATCACTAGTGGTTAATAAAGAAGCAGAATGTATTTGCTCTCAAGCATTGGAGATAGGAATGAAGTGCCTATAATCAGAGCTTGACAGAAAATACTGTTCTATACCGTAAAATTCAGTTTGTTATTCACAAACCAAACATTTTTTATTCGTGGGATGAATATTTAACGTTTTTTTAAAAAAAGCTACAGTAAGATACCATTCTTACTTCAGAAATTTACAGCTATGCATAGTTTTATGCTGTTCAACGATCATCCATCAGCATCACGCTGGAGAGATGATTTGATGAATGAACATGTTGTAACTCAGCATGAGGTAGCCAGACTTTTGGAGGCCCACACTGTATTATTACTGCCGGTTTTGATGAGATCATTGATTGTTACTGTCTGATGAAACTTTGTGCTACTGCTTGTACATCACATTTCAGTATTTGTTCTTTTGAAGGAGCTCGAGAAAACAAAACAACAAATATATTTCTTAAAAATCATTACAAATGATTGTTATTCTTACTATCTCAGTCGCTAATAGGGTTCATTGTTAATTCATAATAGTTTGAGTCGCAGGTGTAAGCTTTTCACAGTTTTACCCTGTCTTCTCAAAATCAAATATACTCAAAATCCACACGTACATTCGAAAACTTGGCGGAGAATCATACATATTTCTAATTGTAATTCAATAGTAATATACTAAAATGAAAGTACAAGGTTTCTATAAGATGGCAATGTAATGACTCACTCAGTCCAACATTTTGAGAGCTTTATAAAACCACAAACTCGCCTACAGACCAATGTATTCAAGCAGACAATAAAGTAGACAATGCAATGCCACCGGCTAACATTCAAAACACATGGAAAGACCTACAATGTATTCAACAACACAATTTTGTGTCTAAGAATTAACATCACGTTGCTTTTGATGCGCTATAAATTCAGTATTTCGATGCAACATCATGTAAGATGTTCCAGTGGCGTTTATGTTTTTGTTTCTATACAGGATTTAAAGCAACCGCAGGCTAACACAGTACTATGTAGAGAATTATACTACATACTATACTGTCAAGGGGATTACCGCATGCCATATGGTTTAGAGTTTTGAGAAGAACAAAATTCCAATGAGCAAATCCAACAGAAATATATATATATATCCCTTAGATGTCAAACTAAACCCATTAAAGTCAATAGCCAAGGACATTATTGTTACTGACACCAGGAGGTGAAAGTTGCACGTTTTTTAACTCATCTAACACATAACACAGACGTGTCTGTATAAAACATGCATAAATAACAAGAGCCGAGTACACTGAGGTTGAGTGTCATGTCAAAGAAATAAAACATTTACATCGCTAATATGTCAGAAAACTGCAATCGCTCATCCCCAAAATGTATGCGGACATCTCTATTCATGGCCACATGAACCTCTAAAAATATTGCCCCAACATTTTGGATTTTATGGACGACACATTTCTGTTTTGTAGTGATTGCTTAGATGAAGCGGAAAACGCCCTAAAACCTGTAATACTTGGGCCATCATTCTAATATTTTCAGAGGTTGGTGTGAGCATAACTAGAGATTTCAACTTAAATGTCGGTGCAGTTTTTACTCATTGTGCATTGTTTTATTTTCTTCAGTAAGTCGCAGATATAAATGTAATCAAGCAACATGCGTGTATATATTTGTGTACGTGGGAGGAGCAAGAGAGAGAGGAGAGACGTAGAGAGAGATAGAGAGATGTTAGAAATTAGAAATATAAGCAACTGTAAAAATAAATGTATGGTAATTGTATATATTTAAAAAAATTACTGATTATGCAGTCAGCAGCCAAAGAGCTCTTCGCAATTTTGGTGCAGAGAAAGGTGAATAACATTATTCATCCTGCAGCAATAAAATAGATCCTATTTGCAATTTTCTATAAGTTTATATTTCTGTAATTTACAGGATGTGCATCTCAAAGTGGTGGGGAGGCCAGCCAAAAGACATCACTTTCACTGCGAATGCTGGACCATGCACTGGATGCTGCGGCAAACAGCTGCTTATTACCAATGAGCAGCTCCAGCACATCGTGGATGGCACAAACCGCTTCGCAAACAATTATTTTGTGACAAAACCCAGCTGTCTGTACCACTCTTTACACAAAAGACACGTCACGGCGAAATTGACACGTCTGCAAACGCAGCGAAACACGTATGTGGTGTGGACATGTAGTGTTCCCTTGCACTAAGGCAATTGTTTTAGTGTATAATACACACATAAAAATGTGGAATTTGTATTGGGGGGGCAGGCGTGTTTGTATACACCACAAATGCACCCGCATGCATGCACACACGCACAAACGTACACACTGTCAATCACGCAGTTTCGTATATAGTTCATTTCAGCCGTTCATTTTTTTTTTAATGTTATTAATTTTGTTGGGCGGCACGGTGGCCTGACAGTGAGAGACAGCTGCGGTCGTGGGTTCCATCTGGCCTTCGTGTGTGGGGTTTGCATGTTCTCCCCGTGCCTGCGTGGGTTTCCTCCGGATACTCCGGTTTCCTCCCACATTCCAAAAGCATGCAGGCAGGTTGATTGGACACTCTAAATTGCCTCTAGGTATGAGTGAGAGTGGATGGTGGTTCGTCTATGTGTGCCCCGCGATTGGCTGGCAACCAGTTCAGGGTGTCCCCCGCCTACTGCCTGAAGATAGCTGGGATAGGCTCCAGCACCCTACGCAACCCTAGTGAGGGGAAGCGGTACAGATAATGGATGGATTAATTATGTTATCAAAAGCACTTTTGGGGGTTTTGTTTTTGTTTTTTTTAAAGAAAAGCATTATTTAGATGTCAGAAATGAAAAAGTAGGAGTGTTAAGGTGTGTCAAAGTTGTGCTTGAAATTTTTGTTTTTACAAAGATTTTTTTCGTTTTTGTTTTTTTTGTCAGGAATGGGACTTTTGACCATTTTGCTATTTTCTAACACTGTCAGCTAAAAATTGCAAAAGACAGAAATATACTTTTTCCTGATGACCTTTGGTAGGCTCCATGTTTTTCCCAACATTACAACGCAATATTCTGTGGGCCTTGCAAAATCAGTCAAAATCCAGTGAAACGCTGAGCTTGAGAGGAATTGCTCCAGTGAAAATGGCTGCGATTTAATGGGTTAATAAAAATGCCATTTTTAGACTTGTGAACAAAAATAAAATATAACATTGTAAAAATTGTTTGACTTAACTTCACCTTTTTAAAGATGACTTCAAAAGATTCTGTATGAATAAAACAAACAATTTGGTCTGGCTGTCTCCAATCAGAGATGGAGACTGAACATACATTTTATTTCCAAGCATTTAAGATAAACTTCTCTTTGGGTGGAGAGATCAGCCAAAATGTATGATAAACATCCCAAACGCGGTGTTGTGGTCAGTGGTATTATGTGTTGCCAGTGGCTTCTTTTTGAATTTGCTAAATACATGACGAATACTTCATGCAACATAATTCATAATTCAAACTTTACACTAACTACTAAAGGAAAAACACATTAAACTAAGAACTTCACAATTTAGCTGACACCATATCGTCTTTTATGTTGATATTCTATTCGTAATGTAAATGATCACTGTGTAAAACTACAGGGATTTTCATAAAATAAAAGTTATGACCTGTTCCAAAAGGGTATGATGTCTTAATTCCATCTGTTGCCACAATCCACAGGATTGGAGCCAATGTGTTGCTAGAAGTTTTCATAACCTCTTGTCCTAGTCTCTTTTTCAGTCTGACATGCTCATTTACAACCTGGACTAAGCAGTGTCGGTTGTTCATGCCAGGCTGAGCTGTTATTCCTTCCAAAGTTTGGACAGTGTGGAAAATACTGAGCCAAATGCTATTTTCTGTAAAAAAAAAAAGAATTTCACTTGGAGAAAAGGGCCATAGAAAATGGTCAAATTTATTACTCAAGACTACTTAAGCAAGCCCTTTTTTTGTGGGTGTTTTCTATGGGTGTGATGAGGCAGTGCTTGTTGAACGAAGGTTATACTTCTTTGGATGTCATATTGGTGATATTTCTTTTTGATTCATCAGTCAAAGAATCAATTCTTGCAGTGTCTGGCAATGAGACACGTATGTGCCAGAGCAGGGGTGGGCAAACTACGGCCTGGGGGCCACATGTGGCCCGTTAGACGTTTTAATCGGGCCCGCTGAACTTGGAAAAAATTAAATGAATGACCCTTGTTAACGTTTTATTTTCTAAATGCTGTGGTATTTCAAAGACATATATATTGTTGTAATGCTTTTGTTCACTTTCATTTAAAATTAAATGTATTTTTTTTCTCCGATGAGGTGAGGTTACCAAAACACTCCATCCATCTGCTCCTGGTACGGCCCCTCTGTCAAATTTTAGAACCCATTGTGGCCCGCCAATCCAAAAGTATGCCCAAACCTGTGCCAGAGGAACTTCAAGTGGATCCCTTATGGCTAATATGTGAGATTAAAATAAGATAATGTGCAAACATCTTAGGTAAGTGCTTTCTTTGTTGTTTCAATGACATTTTCCACAGCAGCCTTTTTGATAGTAAAAGAGAACAGTAGGAACCATGCAGTTAGCAAGATTATGAAAGAATAAAAAATACAAACTTTGCAGAGGGTTGGCACATGGTGACATTTAAGAACACAATAACTCTCAGATCCAGCTCACCCTAGACTCTAATGGACAAATGGAATTTATGTCACTCTGGCATCAATTGATCCTTACACCAACAAAAACATAATGGCACCATCTGTCTGTTTTTGTTTTTCTATGAACCTGAAAGTAGCCTGCAAACAGCTGGACAAATAAACAATAATACGACACTTGACGATTTATTTTTCCATTTGAGGTTATAGTTGAGCATTGTGGAGGTATGTGCTCTATTGAGTAAAACTCTACTTTAATTTGGCCTTTCATTAAATGCAAAAAGAAACCAAATGGCAGCTCAGACTTGAGCACAGTACTGTATGCTCGAATAATCACATGAATTTGATGTTGAAATATAGAAGACATTCACTATTTTCACAAATGTCTAATTTCATCTTAAATGTAAAATGCTTGGAACCCGTCCAAATGAACTGTACTGAAGTTCAGCAGATGAAACTTATCAATCTAAAGGATAAACACAAAGTCAAGTTTAAATCCATCTATCAGTTTGCTGATAAGAGAGAGAGGGAGGTGAGGTGCTTATTTATCATCACCCACTCTCAAATTAACTCCCTATTCAAACAAACACACCAGGATGGGAATTTGGATAATCCTGCTTTGATAATGAGGCCTGCTGTGGGTTTTGCAACACTGCTCAGACGCTGACATACTTAATGCAAAACATTTACATACTTTACATCCTATGTGTCATGCAGCAAAGGTTACTTAGCCATTATATTGTCAGCGCAGCATGTGCTGCTCACCATCGCAGTGTACACTAACTGACAGATACGTATTTACACCAGCTGTAGAAGCACAGAAAATTCACTTCCTTAGCCAAACCAGGATAAACTGGCAGGTTATCTCCATTTCCATCAGGTTAGCCATCCGTGGAGTCTGATAAATCTTCGCCACAGCCCACACAGGAGGAGTACAGAAGCATGTCTGCATATAAGGTTCCACTAACCTACAGATGGTAGACTTTTTAAAATGAATTAAGTTGCAGTTTCAAAAATGAAGAAAAATCACAAAAAAAGCCATGTACGAGCAACATAAAATATTCCAGTGTTGACTGAACACGCTATTACAGTAGATTATCTGGGAGATAAAATATGGGAAAAAGAAATATAGAACATATTTAAAGAGAAATATAACTCCAATCGAAGTCTTGACTCTTGTTTATGCTGGAAAGCAATCGCAACACAACATTCTTCCCTTTTGAGGAAAGGTCATTGGTTTGTGAATGTGTGTGTCCTTGCATATGTGGGCGTGATTATCTTTCTAGCATTTTTCCTGCCTCCCATTCACAATAGAGAACAAACGCACGCTTGCATACAGGAATTGCTGTGGAACAACATGATGCTGCAGGAATAAAATCATTCCTGACATTCTTCTCAATGCACCGTGTTAGGGTGTGTGCGTGTGCGTGTGTGTTTGGGTGTGGGGGGGGGGGGTAATGTGAGTAATTTTTACATTTATTTGTTACTGTTACAGTTTTAAATTACACAGCAACGCAAAGGAAAAATGAGCAAAAAAACCCAAAACTTTTTCCTAGATTTTGAACCATGCAGCTAATACAACGGTGCGGCTTTTCTTTTACCGTTAGGGACGGTAATATAGTTCAGAAAATACGATAAATAAACCTAGATTTTTTTTTCTCTTGGGTCTGTTCTGTTTTAATTAGCAAAGTAGTTGCCGTGTTAAAAGGCACTGTATGTCCATTCACAGTACTAAATCGTTCTGTACATGCAGTAAACATAGAAAACTGTGGCTTATAGCCTGGTGCGGCTGATATGTTATTTATTTATTTATTTATTTTTTTGCTGTGGATTGTATACAGGTGCGCCTAATAGTCCAGAAAATACGGTGGTCGAATAATCGGATCATATGTAAATCACTCCATGATCGCACCAGCGAGCAACTGCTCTTATATGACCATCTCTAGCATACAACTAAAATTCTTTATTATAGTATGAACGCATGAATAATAAAGACAATTAAGGTGATAAAAAATACTATTTATATTAAACTTTGCAGCTTATACAAGCATTCCCAACATCTTTATAAATGATGCAAGTAACTGAAATTGAAGGCGGTACTGTGGCCTTAACATGTTTAAGTGCATTTTAAAATGGAACCAAAAGCCATACAGTATGCTGAATTGAACTAATACAAAAGGAAATACATATGTCACTCTTCTTGGGCACCGATTCTTTTTTTCTTTTTTAATGTAGAAGGGAATGGAATCATATGATTAAAATTAGGGGAATGCGCTGTGCTAAAGCAAACTAAAAAAAAAAGAAGATTTTTAGTTTTGTTTTTATTTTACCTTTATCCAAAACATTTTGTTTTTCTCTTCTAGTATGCATAATTTGATCTACACATTCAACATGTGACATAGAATTGAAAAAAAAAACTTTAAAGATTAGGAGGAGGTCTGTGCTCTATAGATTTTTTTAGCACTGTAAATTAGTATATTCTAATGACGTAGGTAGTTATGTCTTTTATTGTTATGCGATCCCATTAAAGGGACACTTGGAAGAGCACAACATTGGCACTTATATAATAGGTTTGCTTGTAAAAATTACATCTAAAATCTAAAACACTAAAATACACCCCGCACCCCCAAAAGATGGGTGATTTAAGTATTTTTTTTTTTTGTGATGAGATTTATGGCAAAGTTTTGGAGCTGGACTTATTTTTTTTCTGTTCTCAGCATCTACGTCACAGCAGGGAGACAAGCGAGGTAATATTGCTCGCTTTGTCAGTTCTGTTGTCTAAAACCACGACGATTGCCACCAAAATGCAGATGCACATTACTGGTCTTGTCCACCTCAACCTGTGAAAGTATAAAAGCGTTCTGCGCAATAGTTTGGATTTATTGACATCAAAGATGAGCTCATTTGATCATCTCCACAAAATCAAAAATACCATCCCGATCTCTTCTTCACTTACACAGGTGGAAGCGGACAGGAGCAAAAAAGTTCACGCGAAACCCAACTAGTTATATTTCGGACCCAAGCTAAATTTAGCTCACTTAAAGTTGCGTCAACTCTCAGGAGGCAGACGCAGCCGACAGCGTACATCAGGCAGGCATGGATCTTTTTCTTTGAGTGCTGAGATTTTCAAGTTTGCAAACGCAACACTCGCGAGTGACCACGACATAGCGCATGTGCTCTTGCTGTTCAATGTCTACCACAGCTATTCAGAAACTGTGTTTTGGTTTTTAATAAACGTGAGTTTGCTGACTAATGCTGCTATAATTCACAATAGACGCTATAATATGTTAGCATACCACAACAGGAAATGTGTGTAGATGCACACATTGAGCTGTGTGTGGTAACTATAATTAACTTCCATAAAAACAATGGTCCTTATGCCAGAAATTAAATCGGGCATCAGCCGCAATGTGTTCGCTGCTGCGCTCTATGAAACGGAAGTTTAGATCTTATTAATTAATTTTGTGGAATAAGCCAGGCCTTTCTTTTGTTAACGCTAACATGGGCCTCACTCAAAATTTCAGCCCACTTCTAATGTGGAAATAAAACACTGCAGTAAATTACAGATGTCTTTTTTTGCATTTTGGCTGTGCTTGGGCCAACATAAGCAATATTTTATAGTTATAACTGTCAAATTGGCATTTTTTTTCGGGTAAATACTGTAATGTAGCCTCCTCGCTGTCTCACCCACGCACAAACATTATCGTTGTTCTGCAAGGACCATAAAATTTAGCCATTAAATAGGCCTACACTAACTTGATCAATACAATAAATCTGGCCAACATCTGATTTGAATGTGATTAGTTACGTCCTCAGCCCACTTATAAGAGGATGTGCACATTTTTCAACGGATTTTTTTCATACATCACCTTATAAAAAAGATTTTCTTATGAAATCAGTTTTGTCGTACAAGTCCTAAGTCCCATTAGTGGTGGAAAATGTTTTGAAATTACAATGCAAACTCGAGTTACGAATGCCCCTTTTTATGAACATTTTAAGCTATGCATAAAGTTTTTGACGAAAAGTCGACCCTAGTTGTGTACATTTTATTATGCGAAGCGTGTCAGCATGGATGTGCAGATTGTTGGAAGCTGAGGTGGGAAATGAACTGTCACACATGCTCTAATTAAATCCCCTTTTGTATTCAGGTGACTGCAAAACCATGACACACCTGTGACTTCCTGGCACCCAATATTTATTGTATTGGATTGTCGGCTAATAGAGCAGTTGCTCTGTTAAATGACAATGCATGTCATATGTTGCTGATGGTGTACTAGTGCACTCCCCTGACTTGTGTGCAGGCAGTGTGGAATAGTTTTCTGCATAGTGATTTGACAGTGTGAAGTCCGCCTTTTGCCTGAAGTCCGTTGGGATTGTGTCCAACAAACATTAGATTTTTTTATCTTAAAAACTACAACTAAATAAGAATGATAACAAAAAATGAATAGTAATTATTATAACGGTACTCAGATGCACTTTAGCTCGTGCTAGTCATTAGAAGAAGATGACTTGAGATGGGGCGTTGACTTGATGTCCTTAGCAGCCAGGCTACACTATATTTGTTTGAAAAAGCAAGCATGAAGACATCAAGTCCCAACTGCTGAAGTTATTTCTTTTGGGCTCTGACACTTCGTCCCTGAGCTGTCAAACTTGGTGAAAAATTGTACTATTTTCTAACCTTCCGATCCAAAATAACGACCAATTTGTGTTTCCAGGAGCAGAATAATAAATGTTTGCCAAGTGTGGTCTTCTGAATAATCAGTAATTCTGCGCTGGACAGAGAGAGGAAGCTGTCATCTGGATCCAATGAGCTGCTCCGAAAAGTCTGTTTGTTGAAGGGTCTCCCTGACAGAAAAGCACAACACCAATTCATTCTTCCTTTCTCCTCTGTCTTTCCCTTTTTTTGTCTTCCTCCTGCTGCTTTCCGTTTCAGTGAATCGTCAACAAAATAGGGACAATATGGTTTTAATCAGACACTGAGCCAGTCTTTCTTGGCGAGACTAAAAACACTTCACATGTATTCTGAACTGTCATGAGGAACACCGTCTTAACGTATTAGTGTTAATGTGATGCTGGCTTTCAGAAACATCCATTCTCGCCTTGCTTCATCTAAACAGATTGTCAAGAGTTTATGGAGTCGCACGTCCATCTAGAGTCTAAAGTTTGGCTGCCAGGATGGCCGAGTGGTCTAAGGCGCTGCGTTCAGGACCCAGTCTCCCCAGGAGGCCTGGGTTCGAATCTCGAATTTCCCCATTGTGGGACTAATAAAGGGCAAATTAAATTAATTATTATTATTATTAAAAGTCATGAAAAATAAAATTGGTCCAGGGTTGTGTGTTTTGGGCTAATCAGAATTATCCCAATATTTCCTTAAAAACTAAATAATCATAATTTGTCGTATTCTACCAAAAATATTGTAAATCTACACTACTACTACACACAGAACAGTTATGTAACGACACCATTTGTGAACAATACCACTTGTTTATATTTTAAATCGCTTCATACATATTCTGCAAACATCGGACAACAATATTCGCCAACAATATTATACAATATTTAAGAATGAAGAATTCAAATCATGCCTAGCCTATATATGGTTTTTTTTATAAATTTTTGTGAATATTTATGTCATTTAAATGTCTCCTATTATACAATAATGACAGATATCATCACATTTTGAGCTGCAATACGTATTTGTCTACCACTGCCGAATACTAGAGCAAACAGAATGAGAAAAGTTTATTACAGCAGTAAGAATGAAGAAAAAAATAAATCTATATAAGGTAATTTGTGTCACATGTGTCACCCTGGAATACAGGTATGTAAATTGTGCACATGAACACAGACATTAAGAGAAATACAGCGTCTAGCTATTCATCACATATACATCTCCAGTGACAACAAATTCAGCGGCACGCCGTCTGATGATGGTAGCCAAATAGACAACAGGCAGATGAGGGTCACACTGCAGAAATGGCTTTTATGATACACGTTGTCGTTTCCAATGCTTATCTCGACTCCAAATGCTCCTCTCTTGTCTTACTTGACACTAAACTGCTGCATACCGCTTTGCACAGACACTCAGTCACAGGCCATTCCATTGTAACAATGGAGAAACTTTTTTTATGCCTATAAAATGTCATGACTTCCTTAATTCTTAACATTAAATGCATTCCTTCATTCCAGCTCTTTCCAGTGACCTTGATGGAAAAAAAACCATTTTCATTTTGCTTTCATGTCCCTATTCTGCATGTGTGCATGGGTAGGTGTGTGTGTGTTTGTTCAACTCTGCAAGGGTTTTCTGAGAATGTGTGTTTACTAAGCTTTTCTTTAGTCCCCTAATCCATATGGTTCATGGTGGATCCGAATTGCTCTTCACCGCGACCATTTTGGCACATCTCACAATGTTACTCCGACCGGCGTCAGTCTTGTCAACCCCGAATCATTTCCAGACTAGGGACGTGGACTTACACGCTGCTATTAAATTACTCACTGAGACAGGACACTGCGTTATGTTTGTAACTCGCTCGGCTGCTATCACAGAGTCACGTGACTTAATCCTGCCGGGTCATTCACAGAAGGGAGGTTTAGCACTACCTCCTCCTGTGATGTAAACGCGCACTGATTTGCTGAATGAGGTTTTCAACACTTCCTTCACTTTGCGACCATCAATGGACTCATTTGTCTTTTCTTTTGCTGCTTTCAGTGTTTTATTACTTTTGACAGTGTAGTTGTTTATGAAAATCGAATCATTTCACAGCATAGAACATGGTCATGCAGCCCCATTGATCTTCATTGAGACCACAGAAAGAAATTTCTTTCTTCTTTTTTTTTTTGCCTTGTTTACTTGTTTGGTGCATGCCTGAACATTTTACTGAACGCCTGAACGTTTTTTTTCTTTTTTTATTATTATTATTTTCTGCGACAAAAACACAATGTAGCTTTTCCAAAAACAAGCAAAGTCTCACACGCTTAATGTCAATATTTTGAATGATGAATGATACAGTATGCTCAAAATCCTTCATGGTAAGCCTGCAAAGTGTAGCAGTGTGAAACAGTGTGCCGGTTTGGTTGAACAGAGAGTGCTCTGATGCAGACGTGGCAAATCCAGGTCCAGAATGCACAATCCCTGCCACAGTTTGGTTTTAGCCATACCACAGGTCCTTCTACTCAACTGGCAGGTAAACGAGCTACCCAGGATATCACATGTATTTTGATTAGTACAATGGTTAAAATTTGGGTGTCTCTTTTTTTTCTGACAAAACTAATGAGCAGCTCAACTGACTTGCACAGTTTTCAATAGAATCAATTCCATTCTAATTTTCATTTAGAACATTTTCCACTGCAGCTAAGATACTTTTTGACATATGCCTTGGAATATTCCTGTCATACTCACGGGTGCCGTGGGAACCAATGATTCCTGCTCTGATGCATTCCTGTCCAACACACGCAACAACTGAAACACACACACATACACTGCCTGCCCGCCCACCTGGTTGGATGGCCCCCTAACAGCTCCAATTACCAGACACTGACATACAGACAGATTAGGTCTCAATGAGGCTGCTGTGGCCTGCACAGACGGATCAACTGACAGACAGTCAGTCAGGTAGTGTTGGCAGGATGAAGGAGCAGTCAGGAGGAGGTGAAAATCATCATGCGGGTGGTGGTGAGAAGGATGCAAATAGTATTAAGGAGGGAATTCTGTTACAAATCAATGTTTGCATTGAAGCTTTCTATGGGTCAAACCGACTCTCAGTGACGACCTTTCACCTTGACTGAACATCCAAGAACCTCCCTCATCCGCTCTAAACAGGCATTTATGCACTTAGCACACACACACTTAGCTCTCACCTTCACCCAAGACCTATGGCCAGGCATTAACAATGCACTTCTGTCAGTGAGGGTCTGTAAGCCAAACACAACACACTTTTACCCTTTGGATTTCGACATCATCACTGTAAATCACTTTTCTTTTGTGAGTCTTTCCCCTGTGAAACAAATGGAAGGAAAAGGAAGGGAAGGGAAAAACAAATTCACAGAGTTGAATGAGACATTTTATATTATTTATTGCTCTGAGAAGTTGAACTGTTTTGTGAAACAGCTTTTCTTGTTTGAAAGAAAATGTATTTCTTTCTTTTGCTTACCATAATTTACTACCACTTTCCGAATTATTTCCCAACTAAGCCAGTGATTCACAGTAGTGGATGCGATTTTGACAAAACATGAGATGCATTTAAACATGGAGGTTGGGAATGACTACTTGTTTGGAAAGATTTCTAAAAATGTTTGAAACAGAAAGTTTATTGTTTAAAGAAAACTTACATAAAATAGTTTATGCATCTTGTAGCCAACCTAACCACAAACCCGCCATGAACGAAACATGCACACCGAAAAACAGAAAACTGATCTCTCCAGAACAAACATTTAGGCAACTTCATCACAAATGGTGAATCATGATGTCCCCAGCAATTAGTTGTGCTCACAGCAGCCGCAACTGGGAAAACAAGTGGATTTTCTTTCCTCGTTCCTCACGTGTGGGTTTGGCTCCACTCAATGTAGTTTTGTTTTTATGAACAATGTTGAAACAGCACCTAAAGAGAAGAGGGAGACCAAGTACAAGCCATTGATTGGTTTATAATAATGAAAACATATTTTATTTGGAGGCGCCTATCAAGTCACTGAAGGTCCCTTTCCAGAAACATTTAAAAAAAAAAATCCTAGACCGCCAATAAAAAACATTATGAACATAAAAACAAATTATGTGCAGAGTGACTAGTTAGAGGAAGGTCTCATGCTTCCTGCATGTTTTAGAAGTTTGGCACCTCTAACACACCTGATTCCAATGATCAAGTGGGGGACTGGTTATAGCGTGTTGCCTCACAGTTCAGAAGTGTAGAGTTAGATTCCGGCTCCGGCCTTGCTGTGTGGATTTTGCTTGTTCAACCTGTGCCAGCGTGGATTTTCTCTGGGTACTCCGGTTTCCTCCCCCATTCCAAAAACATGCATGGTAGCTTAATTGACCACTTCGAATTGTTCCTAGGTGTGAGTTGTGATTGTGAGTGTGAACGGTTGTTCGTCACATGTGCCCTGCAATTGACTGGAAACAAATTCAGGTTGTATCTTGCCTACTAACCGCAGACAACTGGGATAGGCTCCAGCACGGCCAAAACCCTCGTCAGGATAAGCGGCTTGGATAATGGATGGAGGGGTATATATTTAGATGTCATTAGTTTATTTGGTATTGGAGTAATCTAAAATTAATCGTTACTTTACATTACTTTAACACACATTAAAAACTCTTACATTTTCTCCAAAATGGACGGAGCGCCTTCAATACTGGTTGCCTTATTTGTGCATGAGTTCCAAAATCTTAACTGTTGTGTGACTTTAATGAATGCTCCGCTTGACTAGCTAGGAGCATTTCCCGCCGATACGCTGCTTATAAAGAGGAAAGGCCGACATTTATGAGGACAGCATGCGGATGTTCGAGGGGGAAGGGTGCTCGTGAAAGAGCACGCCAAAAGGCATGCCCCCTGTTGGTACCAGTGAGTCTATAAGTGTCATTTACAACGCTCCTGTTTGCAGCGCATGCTTACAATCAGGAAAGATTTAACATAAAGTGTACGGTCATGGAAAATGATATGGACTATTTGTGGCTGAAATCACTTTAAGTTATTCATTATTTGGGAGGTTATTTTTATATTGGGCGGCACGGTGGGTGACTGGTTAGCACGATGGCCGCACAGTGCAGAGGTCGTGGGTTTGATCCCGGCTCCGACCTTCCTGTGTGGAGTTTGCATGTTCTCTCCGTGCCTGAGAGCGTTTTCTCCGAGTACTCTGGTTTCCTCACACATTCTAAAAACATGCATGGCAGGTTGATTGGACCCACTAAATTGCCCCTAGGTCTCAGTGTGAGCGAGGATGGTTGTTCGGCTCTGTGCGCCCTTCAATTGGCTGGTAACAAATTCAGGGTGTATCCTGAGTAAATCATGTGCAATCTAATAAATAAAATCTGTTCTCAAAATATGTGTAACCAGTGACTACTCAAGAATACACCAATGTAATTTCACTACAGCATCTGAATCTAAAACAGAGAGAGAAGTGGTGCAGAGCATGCTCCGAGAAGCATGCTCTTCTTTCCACGTCAGATGATGACTTACCTATTAGTACCATAGGTTCCATGTAAAGGAATTAAAGCATAATTGCACAATTTGATTGCACAAGGTTGCTAATGCCTCACCAATCGTCTATGTCATTAAAAGAGATGGAAGCTTGCATCTTTGTATTAATTACAGAGAATTAAAGAAGATGACTCATCCAGAGAGACAACCAAATCCCGAGAGTGCAGGACATCCTTGACAGTCTTGGTGGCCATTCATGGTTTTCTTTATTGGACCAAGGAAAGGCCTACCATGGAGAAAGACAGCAGGCCTTTGACGGCATTTGTAACTCCATGGGGCCTTTACGAATGGATAGTAATTTCATTCGGGCTTATGAATGCACCTGCGGCCTTTCAACGCTGTATGGTAGAGTGTCTGTATGGAATGTGCGGCCTCTACTTCGATAACACACTTGTGTATAGTCGCTCATTCGCCAGTCAAGTCACTCATGTCAGAAAAGTGCTATAGCTGTTGAGAAAATACAGATTAAATTAAAATCCCACAAATGTGAATCATTAAAACGTGAAGTCCGCTGTCTGGGAAGAATTGTTTCAGCTGATGGTAGCAAAATTGACCCACCTGACACCATTTCAATAAGAGCCTCGAAAGAAAAAAGACCAAGGAATGTAGGAGAGTTACGAGCTGTTGTGGGCTTGTTAAGCAATTATAGACCTTACAAACAGGACTTCTCCTGTATAGCGGGACCACTCTATGACTTGCTGAAAAGGACAACATAACATTCATTTAAAAATTAATAGAAGGACCAGTACTTTTCTATTCTTCCAGACGCCAGGTCAAAACCGTTGTCTCACATGTTACGAGACTGTAACATCCAATGAACCCTTTGACCAGAACTATGAGCCCAGGATAGAAGACGCTACACAACTGAAGAGCAAATGATTGTTCGCCTCGGATACCGTGGACTTAGGGTTAATGCAAATGAGTATTCTATGACGTTTCGGTCATGAAGAAGTGTGTCAATGCACTTGCTGAGACGTTACTCCAAGGATTTGAAATAGCTATGCTTATGAGTGTGAATGTTTGTTTGCCTGTGTGTGTGCTCTGCGATTGACAGGCAACGGGTGTACCCCGCCTACTGCCCCGAAGATAGTTGGGCTAGGCTCCAGCATGCCTGCAACGCTTGTGAGGATACGCCGTTTGGATAAGGGATGAACAGATGTGGAAAATTTACCTCTTCTGGTTTACTTGAAACTAAGTTAGTTTTAATTTGCCTGTTCAGTGTTATGCGAAATTAGGCATGACATCTATGTGCTGCTTTACCTCAAATGTTTGCCAGTTTTTGTTTTTTTAGTTGTCTGTATCAAAATACAATTTTTACTGAAATGTTGGCCCAACATGGTTGTGCCTGGTTACTGTGGTGGATATTTATGTTATTGGTGGGTTTTTTTTGTAATTAAATGTAAAGTGTTAAGGGTTTATATGTGTGTTTAAAAGTCACTATAGATTTATGATCCTGCATTGTTCGCCTTTAGTGGGCTCAAACTAGTTTTGTTCATAGTACAGACACACATTATTTAAGCAAAAGAAAAAGGTAATATTTTGAAAATCACAAATTTGTGACAAGGAAATGTAATATTTTGATTGTGTTTTGTGTGTTGGTGTCATGATCCGCGTCGGGCATGACAGGTTTTTGTTATTGTTTTTGTGTGCATGCTGTTGTGTTTTTGTTTGATCAGCTGAGTAGGGGCGTTTCCCCCCAGCACCTCGTCCTCACCAGTCACGCACCTGCTCACCGTTAACGATCACACACCTGATGCCCATCTGCTCCCCTGATTACCGGACTATTTAAGCTTCCCATGCCATCAACCCGGTGTCGGGTCATTATCGCGTTTGCTCCCTGTTGCCCCATTACGGACTTTCTCGACTCTCGCTTTTGATCACGTTCATGTACTTGTTATTGCTTTTCGCCCTCGCCCTCGCCCTCGCCCTCGCCCTCGCCCTCGCCCTCGCTCCCGCTCCCGCTCCCGCTCCGTTCCTTTGTATTTTGTCTCAGGTTTTGCTATCGTCCTTGTCCAGTTCTGTCACGTTTAGTCTGTCTTCTAAGTTTGCCCACGTTCCTTTGTCTGCCCTCGCTCAACTGATTTAATAAATTCCCTTTACGTTTCCCCATTTCCCGGCTTCCTCGCATTTTGGGTCCACCTCCCCCTCGCCGTACGGCGTCGCGACGTCACCTCCGGCCCGCCGTACGGAGAAACCTGACAGTTGGTTTTGTAAATCAAAATATTTTGAGATTTCAACCTTTTCCCTGAGAAAAACACGGCAACTGTATCATTCCAAAATTAAATTTAAGAACCCTGCTGGGTGCTATTGTATATAATTTCAATGCACACATCCATCTTTTAACAAAAGTACAAAATACTGTTTAACAAATATAATTCATAAAACTGGCTGCCTTATAGTATAAATCTTATACTTTAGGCTAGGCTGTATATTGTCAACATAACCACAATAAAAGCACTGGCCATGCACACTGTCACATATGCCATATGTGAAAACGCTTTGCAGCTGTGTTACGACAAATTCGGCTGCAGTACGCTTTACGGCAGTAGGATTCATGCGCCAAGCTCATGTGAATACCACCTGTTCCCGTGGCAGTTAATAAACAGCGTTAACAAATAAACTCGACTCGGGTCATTCTACACAAACAGTTCTGGGCTGCTTTGTACACCGTCTGCCAAATGACTCAGCTGTAAGACCTACATTTACTGTCACCACTCATTGGTTAAAATTTGGGGCCTCGCCACTCAACAGGAGCAACCAAAAAATGTCGCCCATCGGTTGTGCACTCCGAGGGCCTTAAATCCCTGGCCTGAATTTGAGCCAATCAATTTGAGTGTGAATTAATCCCAAACCAACGGCACAAACATACAAAGTATAAAGTATTCATATATACTTTCAGACATGGGCCTATATTAAGAATCCCCCCGGCGAAAGTAATTGAATTGTTAGAATGCTTATTCAGCACCAAAACAACTTAAATTGCATCTGAAATTCAGTCTAGTCAATCTCTGGAAAACCAATAGTCTAGTGATGAAAATAGTTCAACTGTTTATCTTCCATTCCATCCATCAGTTCGCTACACTCCTTCTCCTGTGCAGGGTGGCAGCAGTCCTTCTCCTGTCCCAGCTGATTTAAGGTGAAAGGCAGATTGCACCCAGAGCTTGTCGCCAGTCATTGAGACGGGCAATCATTTGCATTCACTTTCACTCTGACACTGAGTGAGAACTGAGCTCACATTACCTGCGCTGAACAAAGTCAGGCGAATGCACGGGCAACTTTTCGCACTCAGTTTTCATATCACTGACTCCATTACAAAGTTCAACTCAAAATCTCTTCAAAACAGTTTTACAGCACACAATCATAATCTAATAACATCATCAGAATATAAAACATCGTAGTCACCAGAATTGCTCATTTTTTTGTAGACAAACTCGATCATCTTTTGCAGTGGCAGTGGTAATATGTAGAAAGCTAGGTAGTTATGTGGTGTAATGTGTTGGTATAATGTCCAGATCTTCTTTTTTTTTTTCAATAATTAATTAATTTCAGTCATGTGAAGTCCACCTCATTAAACAAATCCCACATGAATAACTCTTAGTCAATCAGAAGACCTAAAAGTCCTAACCAACCTGGAAGGGAGGCATGCAGGCTCTGCTATACTGAATCTGAAATCTGAATGGTTCAGATTCCTAAGAAACAAAAAATAATAATAAAAATCAAATATTTTAATGGCACGGGACCTGCAATCCTGTGTCAGTTATTTAGTGTTAGTAATGCTCCTCGTTACTGTTCACTCACTTATTGGATACCAATGTCTATTAACAGTTACATCTGATTGGTCAAAGTCGGATAAAAACATACAATTCCATATGAAACGTAATGGATATCTGTGTGATATGCATATTGCACTTATTATTGCCATTATTGTAATATTTTCCCAGGATATTGAGCAGCCCTATAAAGTACTATATTATTTTGTACGATGCTGACTTGTTGATATTCTGGTTGATAAGATTACCGCTGATCCTCAACCTATGGCTGAAAATACTGGATCTAAATCAGGTCCTTTACCTCTAAAATCATTTCCCATTGTTCCACCTGACCTAACCTATTCCATGAGAAAATGTAGCCGCATAATTATATTACAGAAAAAAGTCAGCGGTTCAACAAATTCATATAAATTGTTGCAGAGATCCATGCAAGTTTTGGAGTCCAAATGTCAAAGAATAATAGCCTATTGATGCATGGCTAGCAAAATCCGATGGCACTATGTAATGTTCAGACTTTAGCACCACATTAAGTCTTAAGGCTTCTGGTTAAATGGACCTGTGAGTTTTATTGTTGTCATTCATGGAGGAACGAAAGAATTGTTGAGAAAAAGTTCATTAATATCCGTATGCACTTTAATCAATGTAAACAATACAGCCTCTCTGTAAAAGTCACTATTTAGAGGAGGTTGCCCGTGCAGTAAATAGCAAAATGTTGATGTGATTAATGGGTAGATTTTCCCAGTGAGCATCTGGCTGACAGTCCTTAGAACACTGGTCACACTCTGGTAACAAATTGTGAACAGTCAGTCCAATTCTTTGCAGAACACAACATTTACTCTTTGTTCCCTTTCCCTTTCATTTTAGGTGACACCTGCTTGAATGCTTGTTTCTCTTGGACTTCTATTTTTGGTGCAAAACATTGTGTACTTTCCTCTGTCACGTCTTGTGAGTGTTTAGCCTCCCAACTGTGTGTCACGCAGACAGACTTCTGCTGGGGGAGGATCTCGTACCGTGTGACCTCATGTTGTGTGTAAACCACGACTTAAGATTTATCTTTTTAGACAGCAACTTTTGTATTGAGATCACCACAGAGATGTGACAGCTTTGAAAGTCATGTAGTGTTAACTTGGCTGCAAGACTCAGACTTTGAGGACACGACTTTCAGTCTTCAACTCATGTGGTGTGCTTGAATGCATCCTTTGTAACACACACACCAACACACACACACACACTAGCTGTAGTCGCTACATGGGATTTTTCCAGAACACAATAAGACCACACTAGCATCCTGGGGCCTGGGCCTATCATACTACTCTACCAAAAAACAAGCGTACCGTGGCCATGGTTAGACCAGATCATATATTCCACCAGTATTGAGTTTCACATGTCTTGCTAAGGGAAATAAATACCATCTTTCTTCTCGCTTTATAGAATTATTTGGTTTACATCTTGAGAATCAATTTCAAATAACAAGAGGCATGTCAGCATACTAGCCTTGTCTGTATTTGCTATTGATACTTTTCTATTGGCAAAACCAGAGATCGGGGCTCCTCAGTTTACAACACTTTGAGGTTACAAACAAAGCATTGATTTGGTACCAAGCATGTATTGAGCATTGGAAGTGACAATGGTGTGTGGAGTGAGGGGCTGGGGGGCGACATATGCCCTCAAAACAACTTGTGTTGCTATACTTGGTGAATAGAATAAAGTATTGGATCTTACATGTCATGTAGTTCCTTGCAAATCCAGTTCTGATGACCGTGTGCTTATTTTTCCTCTTGAGAAATTGACAGTTGTGTTATCGATCAAAGGCGATGATACTTGCTACACTCCAAATCAATCATAACACACCCTTACAACCCACTGCTGCTCATTTAGTCATGAATTCAAATCTGTAGCAGTTTTAGCAGGTATAGCACATGCTTAACCGACCTGAAATTCTTTGCAGGAAAGTCGATTCCAATCACATCCATGTGATTTTATAGCTGTGCACAGCCACACTGAGGCCAAGTATGTTTGTCAGGTCATTTCAAACATTACAATGCATGTTTGACACTGTGATAGGAATGTAAATGGCTTTTGAATGTGATGCTCAAAGGTCCTGGAGTCCTTTTTCACCGCAACTTTTACTGAGGTTACTGTATATACACTGATCCCTAAATTAACTAAAAATAATTAAAGTACATAAATAAACCAGTTATCCTAATTTGTCTTTGATTATCGTCGGTTTTAAGTTTGTGCTTGCAGCACACTGTGCCCCAATTTGCTTGCACTATACAGGAACTTCTCTTGTAAACACTGACACATACAATTGGTGTACGGCGGTATGGAGATAGACATTTAAAGGTTACAAGCGCAGCGCAATAAACTAATTTGCTTATGTATACTTATGTATTCAAGCCGCACAAGAAAGCATGTTCCATTATCGCCGGACTTATGTGCTTTTCATTTTATTATTTTTTTTTAAGTTTATGGCCTAGAAATGCTTTTCACACATTTTTTTTTTCTGACCTATATGCAGATTAAGGTTTTGTCACAACCGTAGGAACTCTGTTATATGGAATTACATGTTCAACGAATGCGTACGCCAAATCAAACACTTAATCATAGACAGAAGTTACCTCCAAATGCTCAGAGGGACTCATTCCGATACATCAACATTCTAATTAAAGTAGCATTTTATGTCTCAGTGGGTTTCCCCATAATATTTATTCTCATTGCTGCAGTTGAAGCAATTCCACGTTCCCATTTCCAGAATGTGATATAGCAGAGAGTAGAATTCAAATAAACATACGCTCATGCATAACAGGTTTAAGATGTCATAATTGGACAGTCATCCATTTTACGGTCTCAGTCACCTGACCTGCAAGTGTAAAGGAGAATCTCATGTATAGAATAGAAATCCCTTTATTGTCATTGTACTCAAGTGTGCAACGAGATTAGAGGGCTCCCCTCTCCAGTGCAATACAACAATAATACAGACAAATATATAAATTAGATAAATAAATAAGACAGTGCAATGGAATTCAGTACTGAATAGGGCATATAGAAACACATCACAATGCTGTTTTGCAAGGTTAGGGTGGTCTCGTGTGTGTGTGAGAGTTCAGTATGGAGATGGCTCTCGGAAGAAACTGTTTCTCAGTCTATTGGTCCTTGATTTGATGCATCTGTAGCGCCTGCCAGAGGGCAACAGGTCGAACAGGTGTGAGTTTGGGTGGGTATTGTCTTTGACGATGTTGAGAGCCCTTCTGAGGCACCGGGCGGTGTAGATGTCCGACAGCGAGGGGAGAGGGCAGCCAATAATCCTTTGCGCTGTTTTGACTGTCCTCTGGAGCCTCACTCTGTCCGCCTCAGTGCAGCCGCTGTACCAGGTGGAGACACAGTACGTCAGCAGGCTCTCGATGGACGAGTGGTAGAAGGCCAGCAGCAGCTTCCTGTCCAGGTTGAATTTCCTGAGGACTCTCAGGAAGTGCAGACGTTGGCGGACGTTCTTTACCACTGCTGTGGTGTTGTGACTCCAAGAAAGGTCATCGGAGATCTGTACTCCCAGGAACTTGAACGTGTGGACCCTCTCCACACACACGCCTTCGATGCAGAGGGGGGGCGGCAGCGTCTTGTTCCTCCTGAAGTCTACGACAATCTCCTTTGTTTTAGCAGAGTTAAGGTGCAGTCTGTTGTCCTTGCACCAAGTTGTCAGTCTCTTTACCTCCTCTCTGTAGGCTGTCTCGTCACCTTCCGAGATCAGACCGACCACTGTCGTGTCGTCAGCAAACTTGACGATGGTGTTGTTGCCGTGGGCTGGGCTGCAGTCGTAGGTGTAGAGGGCGTACAGGAGAGGGCTCAGCACGCATCCTTGGGGGGAACCGGTGCTCAGCATGAGGGTGGAGGACGTGTAGGGGCCGAGCAACACAGTCTGGGGTCTGTTGGTCAGAAAGTCCTTAATCCAGATGCGTGTGAGGGCAGGGAGGCCGAGAGTGTCCAGTTTGGCGACGAGGATGTCTGGGATGATCGTGTTGAATGCCGAGCTGTAGTCCACAAAGAGCATCCTTGCATAGCTCCGCTGTTGTTCCAGGTGGCCCAGTACAACATGCAGAGCAGTGTCGATGGCGTCCTCAGTGGATCTGTTAGCCCGGTATGCAAACTGGTAGGGGTCCAGAGTGGGCCTCTCGAAGCACTTCATGATGACTGGTGTGAGAGCAACAGGACGGTAGTCATTCAGGTGGACGGCTGGTGACTTTTTGGGGACAGGAATAATGGTGGAAGTTTTCAAGCAGGAGGGGATGACTGCCTGAGCCAGGGAGCGGTTGAAGACCCTGCAGAAAACATGTGACAGTTGGTGGGCACATGCTCTGAGGACTTTGCCTGGTATTCCGTCGGGTCCAGTAGCTTTCCTGGGGTTGACCGCCAGGAGCGCGCGCCTCACATCGTGTTCCTCTACGATGAGTGGGGGGGAGTTGGAGCTTGAAGTGCGGGGGTGTGACGGTTGGGGCGAGTCAAAGCGAGCGAAGAAGCAGTTAAGCTCCTCTGCCAGCGATGCACTCGGGTCTACAGAGGTCGTGCTGCTGCCACGGAAGTTGGTGATGCTCCGTAGACCCTGCCACACCTCCCGTGGTCTGTTACTGGCAAGGTGGGCCTCCAGCCTCCCCTTGTAGGTTGCCTTGGCTAGCTTGATGCCTTTGCTCAGGTCAGCACGAGCCACCCTGTACTGGGCTTTGTCGCCTGACCTGAAGGCAGCGTCACGGGCCTTGAGGAGAGCGCGAACCCTGCTGGACATCCAGGGCTTCGCATTTGGGAAGGTCCGTATAGTCTTTTGTTGGGACACAGTTTCCATGCAGAACTTGATGTAGTCCAGTACACAATGCGTGTAGACATCAAGGTCCTGATGATCAAAGAGGTCCCAGTTGGTGTCATGAAAGCAGTCCTGTAATTCACTCATGGCGTCGTCACGCCAGGTTTTCACAGTCTTTGTGGTAGGCCTGAATCTGCGCCTGAGAGGGGTGTACGCAGGTGCGAGCTGCAAGGACAGGTGGTCTGACTGGCCGAGGGGGGCGAGTGGGAGGGCTCTGTATGCGTGCTTGATGTTCGAGTACACATGGTCGAGAGTGTTGTGTGTGTACATGTGTGTGCTGCGCATGCATATGGACATTCAGGGTGTGTTACGTGTGATTTGACGGATGGATCAGGGAATTTGGCATTCACCAGCAAGATGAGACATGGAACAAATTAAGTCGAGAGTAAATAAAGAGAGATGGAATAATAAACAGTTAGCAGAACTGAGACAGATGGAGGAGAACACCATGCTCCTTGATGTTGGATTTAACAAACTTTGTGTCAGCGCTACATGCAAGATGATACACTGACTAACCAAGCTGTGGATGCATTTTAGCTACTGTAATGTAGCCCAAATTGCTTATATCTTGAACAGTGGCACAACAACTACACCAAATCGAAATGGTCCGGTTTCATACAAAATCACAAGCGGTAGTTCCAAATTTTACAACTTTTAGTCAAATCTTTCTTGTCTCAGGCCAGCCTCCTTTAATTTCCCCCTTTACTGTATATTGTGTTCAGTCGCTTTACAACCTGGAATGAGGTCCCTAAATTGATAGTAATGTGACACATCATTAGGTTCACAGCACAATTATTTTGCATTGTATTTGACATTTTTAATCATATGCATTCTACAGTGTTCATACTCTAAATGTGGTTGTCCTTCGCCAGTGGTATGTCATATTGTATACAATACTACATTGTGCTGAGAGCTGTCTGGAATTCTTGCACCTCACATGTATAATGTAACTTGCTAAATTAATCTGAATGTTAGAAAGAAAACTACATTTAGAACCTCAATTTAACAGACCAGGAATTACGGACCTCAAATTCAGTGGAGAAGATATATTATCCAGTTTTCTCAAAACTCCTCTTCTTCAAGGAACGGTCCAGTGAGGATGGCCCATTTTTTCCACAAATGAAAACATGGACATTAGCTCTGAATTGATGTAAACATGCAGTTCAACTTATTTGTTATATGCACAACGCTCGAACATGGTATTTTGTACAGTACAGGGTTTTTTTTTTTTTTTTTTTTTAATTTTTTGTAAAGCACATATCAATTGCATTTTATCAGAACAAATAACAGGAAGAGATTTCATTGCGCTTCCACGGCAAAAGTCCGCAGCTCACTGAGCGGCGAAGGCGTAGCGAATGATTTTTTTGTCAGGGTTCAATGTTGAAAACTGTTGCAAAAACATTCACCGGACATTTCCAAATAGTTTTATTCAAATTTTGAACATGTTCAAAATATCTTTACGACAAGAAAAACAGTTTGAGGCCATTAAAATTGTTGGCGAAAGTCTTTGCAACTGTTTGCAAACTTGAAAGAAACCTGACAAAAAACGTACACAGTTGCCACTCAGCGAGTTACTTCCTAATAAAGCGCGTATCCATCCATTTTCAGTATCGCTTCTCCTCACTAGGGTTGCGGGAGGTGCTGGAGCCTATCCCAGCAATCTTCCGGCAGTAATACATAATAGATTTAATTAATTATGTTATAAGGACAATAATTCTCATCATATACTGTATGTGGTTTTAGCCGTCACATTAGCTTGATTATATACGTATGTTGCACTGTTTTTACACTGTGAATTTAGGTTGTGTGTGGAGAGTGTGATTTATTTCTGGAATATGCACCCACCTTACACATCATGGTGTAATCCTTTTCAAATATGGAATACCACCGAACCCCAGTTGTTAAATGTGTCCTGAAGGTAAATCACCCACAGCTTCAACAGCCAAGATAACATGATCTTGGACAAGTGTCTACACATTCACTCTGTCTCCCTCCCTCTCTCTCTCTCTCTCCCCCCTGTCTCTCTCGCTCTCTTATTCCCTCTGAGTCTAGTGGTAATAGCAGCCACATGTCCCAGGTTTGTCCTGTTTTACTATAAAACACACACACACACATACGCATGCATGTACGCACACACTCGCATTATATATATATATATATATATATAGAGAGAGAGAGAGATTTCCTTTTTAAATCACTTGCGTGCTTATTTGTCATGAATATTAATTAATGCACACACTAAACACTTGAGGAACAACACGATACAATACATTACAATGCAATGTATCATTACATAATACAGACAACGATGTAGCTCAGTATCTTCAGGCGTGCTTGCAAATGCTTTATTTTCTTATATATTCGTTGGCAAAATAATTTCAACCCATCTTCTCTCTTTAGCATTATTTTTGTTCCTGGATGTTTGCATCAAGTTAAGATTAAAATCACCTGTTGACATTGCCTTATTCAAATCACATCATTTTTACGTTATAATTCCGACGTTAATATACAAAATATTTTGAGTTTCGTTCTTGTATGAAATTTTAGGCTATGATTAGGTTAGTTTTATCTATGAAAAGTGTATTTTTATCTATCGCCACAAAAATGTTGCTGAGACTCGGCCAAGGATTGGGTTTGCAGCGGCTTCTCCAAAATTCTTGGGAGACTCAATTGTCAAGTTTGCTGCCCGACCGACATGTCAGAATGCGTGTGTCCCTCACCACACTCTTTAATATTTTTTTTTCCTCAGAAAGGCATTAACATTTTCACACATTTCTCTGTTTAAACGCTGAAAGTTCAAACTTTTGCAGCTTTAAAATAATAAGTACTCTTTTGTAGAGTTGAAGCAAAAATCAAAACAAAACATTTGTAAATGGGCGGCACAGTGGTTAACTGGTTAGCCTCCCAGTGCATAGGTTGTAGGTCCGATTCCAGCAGAGGGCTTCTTGTGTGGAGTTTGTATGTCCTCACCATGCCAGCATGGGTTTTCTTTAGGTAGTCCAGTTTCCTCCCACATTCCAAAGACAAGAATGGTAGGTTGAACACTCTAAATTTTCCGAGTTAAGATTGGGAGCATGGATGGATTTTTGGCTCTGTTTGCTCTGTGATTGGCTGGCAACCAGTTCAGGGTGTAGCACACCACCACCTCTCTGGTATGAAACATATAAACGTCCATCCATCATTTTCTTCAGCTTTTTCTGGGCCTGGAGTTGACAGTGCTCAAAGTAGAAAAAAAGTAATAAGGGATTTTGGGAAGTTGCAGCATCTGCAAGCTTCAAATCATGAAGCTTGTAGGCTGTCTGCATTGTCAGCCAATAAACTCTAATTCCTTTTTTTTCTCCCGTCAAGGAAGATCAAAATGGACGGTTAGGAGTGCTATCTAAATTATGGGAATACTTAAAAATGCCACATCACCTTCATATAGCAAAATGAAGAGAACATTTTTTCTTTTAATTATGAGCCAATCAGAACACTCAGGTCATCACATAGTGGTCTTTTATCAATCCCTAAAGTGAGAACAAAAACTCACGGTGAAGCATCCTTTTAATTATTATGCTCGATGACTGTGGAACACCCTTTCTAAAGTTCTCAGAGTAGCTGCTTGTGGATGATTTTAAAACACCCATGCATGTGAACAATATAAAAAAAATTAAATACCATATATTCCTAGTTTTTGAACCGTGCGGCTAATACAACGGTGCAGCTTTTCTGTGGGTTTTTCTTTCACCCGTAGGGGCGCTCTATAGTTCAGAAAATACGCTAAATATTTTTTTTCTGTTGGGCCTGTTCTGTTTAAATTAGCAAAGTTGTTGCCGTGTTAAAAAGCACTGTTTTAAAAATCTGTTTATGTTCATTTATGTGTAGTCACAGTACAAAATTGTTCTGGACATGCAGTAAACAACAATTTCTTTTTCAAACATAGAAAACTGCGGCTTGTATATCAGTATTTTCTATTTATTTAGTTTTTTTCCCCAAAAGAGTTGCTGCGGCTTATACACAGGTGCACTTATAGTCTGGAAAATCGGGTACACGAAAATGTGATTCATGAGGTTTTGGCCCGCAATATGTGGAATTGGGGTTCTTTATTCTCCATTTTAATGTATAAAGCACTATGTGCTACATTTCAATGTTCGAGAAGTTTCATGAAAATAAAGTAATCAAATAAAATAAATAAAGTCACATTGATTATAATCATAATTGTGTTTTTGTATTTTAAATCATTCTCAAATTAACATATCAGGACAACCACTTGTTATATTGTATGACATGGGGTTCTGTCTGCCAAACTTTGGCTTTTTAATTGTTGCAGTTTGGAGATTTCTAATACTAAAACAACTTGAATTCATTGTGGAGGAAAAACCCAGAGCATATGGTAGATGGAAACGTTAAACACAGTTGAGTATTGACATTCTTTCAGTAAGTGACTGATGAATCAATTCAAGACGAAGACAAGTAACATACTAATCACCCTATAAAGAAATCCTCATGATTTCGTGTGTGTGTGTTTAGTTAGTCTGTGTGCGCGTGTACTTGTGTGCTTGAGGATGTAAGGTATCAATAATTCCCATTAATCATTCACTTCCTGCCTCAGTCCGCAGCTGGTATGCTGGAAATCTGTGAGAATCATTAATTAAACACATACACTCACAAACTCACGCACTACATCATTACTGTCAACAGCTGCCGAGCAGGCCGTGCAAACACCCAAATAACATCATTATCGCAAGTGTTCTTCAACAATGTGGCCCCTTTCAGTCCCGCTGGCCTCTCCCCTTGACAAGAAGTCAGTATGAGTGCACTCCTTTGCCTGGTCCCACCACCCACACCAAAGAGGCCCCTCCATATGAAACCCCCTGCAACACTCTTCACACTACTGAGGTGGCCTTTGACCTTTGGGGATGTGTCAGGGAGAAGTCAGGGGAGCACTTGTCAGTCGACGGTGGCTCAGGGGGTAGGAGAGACCCGGTAATGAGTGAGAAGCGTGCGTGAACGTGTGTTTATGTGTGCAAGAGGAGTGTTTGTGTGATTACTTTTTTCTCATTTGTCCCTATGCCCACTATTGTTTGGTGGTTAGTGGGAGTGTGCTTTTGTGTATACAGTCAGTATGTGTGTGTGCATGGGATGTATATAAATGTGTGAGGGCAGATGTGTTTGTAGCTGAGATTCAGCTCATTTCGGGGGAAAGTGTGTGACCCACTCCTTTATCACTGGTGACAAAGTGTAAGAGTCAGTTGGAGATTGAATTTGCTCTCAGCTCATAAATCACAAGGCGGACACACACACACGTAACCCCCTCCCACACACGTACAAAATGCTGTGTCTTGGCCCTGACATCCCATTTTCTCTTCTCATTTCTTTCAGTACTGATTACTTTCTTTTAGTGTAGTGGCAAGAATGCTGCTTTATTGTAAGATTTTGTTAATCAATGCGGGAAGTCAAAAGTGGTTCTGACTCGTCCGCGGAGGGAGTCCACTTCACTTGCACATGCAATCTCCAATCAGTATCATTAAACTAACTAAACCATTATTTACAGCACAAAGTTCTAAATCCCATAGTTTGCCGATAGGCACAAAAGATTATCTCTATAGTTTCTAACTACAAATTACATTAAAAAAAAAAAAAAAAGAAGAGTCGCTCATATTTCCGGGCCCTTATCGGATGGCAAGCAGGCTTACAATTACTTAATAAAAAAATTGGAGCCAAATTAGAACTTTGTAAAATACTATCGCTTCTGAATCACTAAAATAACATTACAGTTAACGTAACAGTAATGCAACCTGTTGTTGGCAAATGTTAAACAGTGATGTATAGTGTACAAATGATACAACAAATCAAATATTTCTTGTAACTTTCCGCCTTACAGATGAGACATAACTTGTCGACAAGTCTTTCCAGGGTGTTTGTCCTCGCCTTGACCATCGCAAGCCTCACATGCACTCGTGCATCAGGAATAATATGACACTTCCAAGCAACCATGAGCTACGGGGTGCTGATTCATCCATGATCATGACAATGTCTCCAATGGACCGGTTCTTCAGTTGTATCTACTTTTGATGTTCTTGTAAAAGCAGGAGGTACTCAACCACCCATCACTCCCATAAATCCGCAAGATATTGAAACTGCGTGCATATGAGTTATCTTTGCTGAACAATCCAGGCGGCATCACAGGCTGCCTTTTCATCAGTAATAAGTGGTTAGGAGTCAATGTTTCGAGGATTGTGGATCGTCTGTTGTTGTCGTGAGCCGTCTGTCATTCAGGATGTATTCCACTTTGCGCAGCAATGTCTGCAGACACTCATCATTGATGGTTTGTTCTTTGAGCACAGACCTCATTACTTCTCTTACGGAACGGATCTATCTTGCCCATACTCCCCCGAAATGGGAGGTGGCAGGTGGGTTGAAAACCCATTGGATTCCTCTTTGCATCAGTGTGCCTTGGATCTTTGATTGATTCTATTGCTGAATAGACACTCTTAGCTCATGCTCAGCGGTTACAAAGTTAATCCCATTATCTGAGTGCATAACTTCTACTTGTCTTCTTCTGCACAGAAAAAGACAGATTGTGTTCACTCATGAGTCAGAGTCCAGCGAGTAAGCAACTTCATTGTGCACCGCTCACGTAGTGAGACAAGTGAAAAGGACGCCATACCTCTTCACATGGCACGGCACTGTTTCATGTAGAACGGACTGTAATAGTCCACCCCTACGTTTGAGAAAGGTGGTTTGTTAGCCACTCTTCTGTCTAGGGCTAGGTTAGTTATCTTTTGTTGAGGAGTCTTGCCTTTCACTTTTACACAATACCACTTTATTTATACAGTGGAACCTTGAGATACGAACGTCCTAATATACGATTTTTTTGAGATACGAAAGGAAATATTCATGAATTTATGTCCTAACATACGACGGAAGATTTTGAGATACGAACGCGCCTGCCTGCTCAGTCTGTGGTGACGTCACACTGTCGGACTCTGTTTGGTTGCTGACGCCTCACTGTTTACACACACGTCTTGTGATTCGTAGTGTTTTGTGCTGGTTTTTGTATTATTTTGGTAAATAATATGCTATTTTGTTATTAACAATGGGTCCCAAAGATAAAGGTGGTGAGAAGAAAAAAAACGAAGAAAATTATCACAATGGAAATTAAACACAAAATTATCTCCAGGCATGAACGTGGGATTCGTATGGTCAATTTGGCAAAGGAATATGGTCGTAATCCTTCCACTATATCCACGATCATCAAACAGAAGGAAGACATAAAGAAGCCGCAACATTCAAAAGGCGTCGCCATTATTTCTAAATTACGTACTGAAATACATGACGAGATGGAACGGTTACTGTTAATATGGATAAAGGAGAAGGAATTGGCTGGCGACACCGTTTCGGATGCGATCATCTGTGAGAAAGCCAGCGACATTTTCAAAGACCTTAAGCGTGAAGCAGCCGAGACGTAGGGGGAATCATCGCAAGGGAGTGAAGTGTTCAAAGCCAGTCGTGGATGGTTTCAAAACTTTAAGAAACGAAGTGGTATTCATTCCGTTATCCGGCATGGAGAAAAGCTGCCAAAAAAGATTGGAATAAGTTTAGATTTTGTATACTGTACATATGTAGAAATAAGTGTTTAAATGTTTTTGGGCTACGCAAGTAGAAACAAGTGTTGTAGTGTTTACGTATTAGTCGTCCTCCTGCACGCCACAGCTCACCGTCACTGAGTTAAATAAAATTAGTTTTTCTATTGATTTTCTTAACATTATCTTATGTTTTTTTATAATCATGTGTGCTATTACTCGCTTATTTCTATACAAATTGTTTATATTAAATGTTATTTAACTGATTTCTGGGGTGGTTTTATAGCGCTGGAATGCATTAATACATATTACATGTATTAATATGGGAAATTTTGATTTGACATACAATTTTTTTGACATACAACGATTGTTCTGGGACGAATTAAAATTGTATCTCAAGGTACCACTGTATAGTGCACTGCACAACAGTGTAATGTAAATTAGCAGGAAATTAGAACACAAATTAAAAGACAAACAATAGATACCAGAAGATGTGAGGAACGCTTCCCAGCCAGGGCTGGGAAGCGGTGTGGGTGGACTCTTAAATCGCAGACAAGGGAAAATATGGTGGAAACAATATTTATTGTGGCCGGCAAAAAACAATTGGCAGGCGAGAGGCAATGAGAGTTGCTATCAGAGACAATAGTGGGTCTATACTTACAGACGTCGGGAGACGTGAACGAAAAACGCTGGGGGAACAATCTTCCCCCAGGAAAAGCAAAACGAGTAACAAAAAGAGCTTGCAACGCAAGAAAACCGAAAACGAGAATGTCCTTCCTCCAAAGGGTAAGGTTGAATCCAATCATCGAGAAAACACAAAGCGAGCCGAAACGTAGCTGTAGAAATAAACAAAGAAACAACAAACACGATCAACACACGGAGCAAAGTTTGGCAAAGACTATAGCAAGGCACAAGGCGAGAGCAAGTAGGTCAATAATCCGACACGCAAGTGTGCGTGTCGGAGGCTTAAATAGTCCACAATTAAGTGATGATGGGTTGCAGCTGGGGAGTCTCGTGTACGCGTCCGCTCGCGGCCGCGTCGCAGAGCAACGCGCCGTCGACCACGCCCACTCGGCTGCAACACAAAGGCACGATCGTGACAGAAGAACAGCAGAACAGAGATAGTGTCATATTGAATCAAAACCTAAAGAATAAAAATGTGTCTGCAAACGAGTTTTAAAAATGTTTTTTGCAGTCCATGCAATTTCCTAATAAACTCCTCACCATTGAGTTTGCTGACGGTATCCAAAACCTTTGACACTAGTTTGAGAGCATGTAGTTTCAGCCATGGTGTCCATCTTTTCAAGAATTTCTCTCAGGATCAATATGGTGATGTATGAGTCCTTCGGAATGATGACTGGATACTTCATATGCTCTGGTATAGCAGATGCACAGAGACGACACCTAACCCTCAGAACTTCATCCTGAATTGCAGCGTCAAGCTTTGTTAGGTGTCTTCCTTTCTCGAGCATGTGCATCTCTTCAGTAAACCGTTGACTTTGTGGAGATTTGATTATCTCCATCTTGATTCTCTTCAGGCATTTAACAGTCAACCTGTCCATGGTCGGCACTGGCTTGCTGTCAATCCAGTCGTCACTTGTTTGACTGTTCGGGTCTGTCTGTAGATCGCTCTTGGCTTTTCTGCAGTCCTTAAGCAGTGTGTCCTCTAATCTGAGGCGATGGCCCGCTTCATCCCGTACCAGCTCGAATAGTGGTTGATTGCCATAGGATCTCTGGTTCTCGTAGGAAAGCTGGACAATAAAACCTTCTCGAGTTCTTCATAAACTTGTTGGGGGGTAGCCCCCTGGATGCACAATCGGTTGGGTTTACTGTAGTATTGATGCACCACCATTGTAGCTTCTCTGATTTTAGCAACACCATTGACTACGGAGGTCTTGAGGCGGAGGGCTTCATTTTCTATATACAGTGAAACCCCGCTACTTTGCGGTTCACCTTTCGCGGCTTCAGTGCTTCGCGGGTCTAAAAAATATTCGGGGGCATTGTAGTTTCGCCGAGCGGCACAAGGGGGCGCTGAAGCGGTTAGACGGCCGGCGTGCGCCGAAGAGGAGAGTGGACGAAGAAGAGAGTGACGAAGAAGAGCAGGTTCCCCCGGACACGATTGGTGGCGACGTTTCGCGCGGTTCGGACCGTATCAGAGCTCCGGCCGGCGTGCGTGGCAGTTAAACCGTAGATGAGCACCTTCCCCGGGCACGGGCGGGGCCAAACGGCCCCTGAGTTTAACCGAATGGGAGCTGCCGAGGAGGAGGGCATGCTCGCATCACAGTAAGCCGAAGAGGAGCACCTTCCCCGGGCACGGGCGGAGCGCGAGGCTGTCAGTTATGAATGAATAAATAAATAAATGAAGAATGCCACCTTTCATTTTACTGTCATGATCCGTGCCTGTCATGCCGCGTGTGTTTTTGTTTTTTCAGCTGTGTGGGCGTTCCTCCAGCGATAGTCTCGCGCCATGCCGTCAGCTGCTGCGAGACGCGCTGATTACACTGACTATATTGTGATTATAATAAATATTGTAACGTTGTATAATAAATCAGGCCAATTTGTCCATCAGCGAACGCTTTTATTATTAAGCCAAAAACGGCTGCTGTTGGCCGCAACCACGCCGATCAGAGAGAGAGAGCAACACAACGACAACAACATAACGTTCACTCCCCTGCTGCCTTCACAGCCTCCACAGAAAAGAGGAAAACACAGAACCCTTGAACCATTTACAAAGTCGCTACACTATCTTTGTATCACCACCTTTTTTCCCCGTGTCTGCGTTTGGAGAGTCCTGTTCAATCCTCCAGCTCTGCTGGAGGATCATAACATTCACAGGGCACACCGGACGGCGTACCAGCAGGTAAAAGTCGAAGTAATTAAATGAATACAAAAAGAAGTAATTGAATAAATACAAAAATAATGGCTGGGGAATAAAAACACAAGTTTTAATAATAATTTGGTTTTTTTTTGTTATAACATGAATTTCACTCTCTCTCTCTCTACCCATATATATATATATATATATATATATATATTTTTTTTTTTAAGCATTTTTGAAGGTGTGCCGCTACTTCGCACCTATATATATTTATATATATATATATAGGTGCGAAGTATATATATACAGTGTTTTTTTTTGTTTTTTTTAAGGTGCGACGCTACTTCGCGGATTTTCAGTTTTCGCGGGTGGTCTAGGTCCCCATTAACCGCGATAACCGGGGGTTCACTGTATTTTAACACTGATGTGCTGTCAGTCCAGAATGGCGAAACATTCAACACTCATCTAAACATCTTGTGTGTTGACAGACACAAGAGCTGCTGTCAATTTTGTTTGTTTTGTTGGGTTGACACGTGATCTTCCCATCATAAAGGTGCAGGGAACCAGTCCATCTTCGTTAGTTGATCTGAGGTAAGTGTTCCATAACCATTCTCGGACGAATCAGAGATGTGATGAAGCAGGGCTTCTGTGAATAGGCCGGTGTCCACCGGTCTTTCACATCCGGCTATTTTCACATCTGACAATGGGTTAAAGCTCTTGTAGCCACGTGTTCCACCTTTGTGATAGCTGTTCTGGAATTTCATCATTCCATGTGAGCCCTTGCATGCATAGCTGTTGCATGACCATCTTGGCCGGGATGATGGCTGGGCGAGGAAACTGGAAAATCGAGCTCGTGACTGAGAGGATTCCTCGTCTTGTGACGGGTCTGTCTTTTACATTGATCCTCAATTTGAACGGATTAGATTTGATGCACATAACACTCTTAGGTTCCTTTCCATAGGAAGAGCACCGTAGGTCTGGTCCAGATCTCTTGGCTCATCTGCTCTCTCGCTGTCTGGAACAGATGCAAGCAGTTTGCGACTAGTACTTGCCCATTTTGTGGAGCGAAAACCTCCCTCAGTCCACCACAGCGCATGAGTTCGGTGTCTTATTCAGGAACACGCACTTGGCAGTACATCTTTTCGATATCAGCCATCATGGCAATTGGTTCTTGTCTGAAGCGAGTCAACAACCCGACCAAGGTGTTCGTTAAATCCAGTCCTTGTAAAAGTTCAATGAGACTCCCTAGTAGCAGTCCGCGCAGACAAAAATCACGTGCAGCCTTTTCTTCTGTGGGTGGAGGGCCGCATGGTGAGGGACGTACCATGTTCGGCCATCCTGGCAGTACATCCTGGAGTACTCAGCGCAAAACTCTTTCTTCAATTTAGTTTTGAGGTTGAGTGCTTGTTGCACTGCAGCACTTTGTTTGGTATTAGGTCTAAACCCCACAAGAAAATGCCCAAATGATTTGTCCATTTTCTTTCTTCAGCAGTGGATGTATGTAGCAATCCTGGCAATTCTGCTTATTGAATGTTGATTACTGTCTGCTGTGGTTTTGGTTCTCCAGTGGACCGTTCAGAATCCAACCAAGTGCAATTTTGATTGCGGATAGTATGTTGGCTTGGCTATGGATCACTTTTAAAGGCTCTTGTAGCTTGTGTTCTATTGTTCCAATGAGGAGTTATACTTTGGTGTTAATGCAGGCAACCTGACTTCACTTAGGTACGGCCATTTGTCTTGTGGCACATTCTTTGTAGAGACCGGGATGGTCCTCTGTGTGGTCACTTAGGACAGTTAGGAAGTTTTTCTCTTCCAACACACTGACCTCCAAGTCAGTAGGAATGTAGCTCTCCATTTGTTTCTTTGTGTAAATGGTGCTTAAAAGTAGCTCCATCCATTCACACGTCATTTTGTCTTACACTCCCTAGAAAGATGCCCTTTCATCAAACAGCCGTAATAGAATCCGTTTTTCTTCATAAAGTCCACTCTTTCTTTGTAGTTTATCTCTCAGTTTGCACTGTTCTTCCATGGTGTGACCCTTCTCACAGAAACACATGGCTTCGTGAAGGTCCAGTTGAAGCATGTAGCATCATACTTTGACCTTTGTGACTGCTTTGTTCATCTTCATCTTGTTCGGTGTTGGCTGCAAAGTAGCTTCCCGGCTTTGTGTCCTTTCATTTTGGTGTCTTTGTGTCCTTATCAGCTGCTGAGCTGTCAAGATCTCAGAAAAGTGGATCAGACATGAATTTAGCTTGGCGCTCGTCGAAGTATACTAGATCTGTAAACTCTGTTTGCTTGGGAATAGCACTAGGTGGTATGGCCAAGCTACTTTTACTTTGAAACATGGACAATGTCTTTCTTTGTGGCTTGGTGGGTGGGTCATGTGTAAGCCCATATCCACCCAATAGCTCAGCTTTCGCCTGGCGAAGCATACAATAGACTTTCTATGCTGTTCTTCACACTCCCCATACACCTTGATCTTAGCATTGGTAGCAACTGAAGCTGTTTTAATCTCTGTTTCTGCTCATCTTGAAGCTTTGCTTCTTTTAGGGCTACTGCCTGTGCCATCAAAGCAGCTCGCTGGCTTGTTCTTTAACACGGGCTGATGATGTAGTAGAGGATGCAGTCACCTCATCATTATTTTTCGCAGTCTGAATGCATACCTCCAGATTACTTACTATACTGTAAATTGTTGGCACTCCTCAAATTTAGGCTGAACCCAAAAAAATATACATATAATTTTTTAAATTAAAAGAAATATGTTTCATATTCTCTTGATTCCTTTTGCATAAAGTTGATATCAGGCACATTTTCCACTTCATCTTCAATTGCAATTTGTTTTTGTTGGGTTGCTTTGTTAATTGTGTCAGCTTTCTTCTCTGTGCATTTATTTTGTCTTCTAATCCCTTCGGCATGAGCTTCCGCTTGCGACATGAATATGTTATTGCACGCTAAGATCCTTCTTGGTCAGTCTCATTCACGAGCACACTACCTATGGCCTCCATTGTTAATTAACAGAGGTTTGCATGTTAGTTGAGGAGAACAGTTCATTCTTGGGTTTACCTCGTAACAATTGGTCCACCTTAGCTTCGCGGTAGGCTGAAGACGAGACGTTTTGCAGTCATCAAAGGCAAACACTAATTGTTGGTTGCGCCATGATCTTCCCCATTGGGCTTCGTTCAATAATTTTTCTAAAAGATATTTTTTCTCAGTTAGCAGTGTTTTTCTTCTTCTAGCCAACTTTTGCCGAATGTAGTGGAGGAATTTTATCGTTAGCCTTTATTAATCAATGCGGGCAGTCAAAGATGTTTCTGACTGGTCCGTAGCGGCACATCTTTTTATCCACAGCTTTAAATTTCATACTAGTACCCACACAGATTGAAAGGAAACTTTTTGTCTTCTTGTATTGAAGGTTTTGCAATCCAGTACAGTGATTAATGTTGTTCGGTACAACGGATGAATGACATGTACTTTTACGACGGGAACATTCAAAAGCTGTTTTGCTTCCGCAACGACCATCCAGGGTTATTTTAGTTAACGAAAACTAACGAATTAACTAAAACTAAAATTAAAAAAACATTTTTGTTAATGGGCGGCACGGGGGACGACTGGTAAGCACGATGGCCTCACAGTGCAGAGGTTGTGGGTTCAATTCCGGCTCCGGCCTTCCTGTGTTGAGTTTGGATTTTCTCCCCGAGCCTGCATGCGTTTCCTCTGGGTACTCCGGTTTCCTCTCACTTTCTAAAAACATGCATGGCAGGTTGATTGGACACCCTGAATTGGCCCATGGTATGGGTGTGAGCGCGGTTGATTGCTTGTCTATGTGTGCCCTGCGATTGGCTGGCAACCAGTTCAGGGTGTACCCCGCCTACTGCCCGAAGATAGCTTGGGTAGGCTCCAGACCCCCGTGAGGACAAGCGGCAGAGATAATGGATGTATGGATTCAAGTAATTAAATAAATGAACTACCTAAATAAATCGATGAAAACCTTTCTATTTGGTAAAACACAGGAATAAAATTCAGAATTGCAAAATCCAATTCGTGGAAGTGTGATGTTAAAAAGTTTAATATATATACATATATATATATATATATATATGTGTGTGTGTGTGAGATTGTGTGTGTCAGTGTAGCATCAGTTAAGTCCCTCCCATTTGCTATTCAGCCATCCTGTATGTATTGTCCAAGCAACTCTTTAGTCCCATAAATGAAAAATTCCTGGAGCTGTACTTGTTTTTGTGACTTTTCTTCAATGAATTGAGCTGTGCCTCAGCATGAGAGTATAACTTATGCTTTTATAACATACGACAGTTCAGTGGAACAAATGCAACATTTAACCATCACAAAAGAAATTGAATAATTTAAAATCCGAGTTACTTTGACTTTTTTTTTTAAGTGCTTCCAGAAGCTCGCACACATGGTCCTTTGAAACAATTGAAACCCATAACAGTGCCAACACACAGACACGTTATTTAGCAGAGCCCCTACTTAAACTTGCGGAAGTCTGTTGAGGATGTGTCAGGTCAAAAAGATTAGCTTCCAAATGGTGAAGTGTCAGAGCCATGAACTGAGATGGGAAAAGGAGACTGCAAGATCAAACTAATAGTGAAAGCATCACAATTAGAATGTAGTGCCAAGATGTAGAGTTGGCAAGGACATTTAATAAACAGTATATATGTTCAGGCAAAAGTGGTATATTTTTGATGCACCCATCGAAGCATCACTTCCTTCCCATTAGATCTGTGCTGCCAACGGATTTTAAGTGGTGGGAGGTGACTGGTACTGCAATGGAATTGGCACTCCAGGAGAGTCATATTGAGTCAAGAGTGCCATTTTGATAGAGATGCACTTATATGTCTGCACCACACTGCTATATACTTTGATCTCAATTCTCTTACAGATGTGACACAAGGGTTTTTTAAACTTTGAGCATACACTATGTACAGAACTCAGGTGCAGACAGACTCTGAAAAACAGTAAAAGGAAACATTTGGTCACGCCATTACAGCAAGATCTTCTTGTGTCTTTTTGTTTTGCCCTTTATTTGTTGTGAGACAAGAGTCCGGTCTATATTGCAGTTCATCAAAATGTGATTGTTGGTGATTGCAGACAAGGGTCTCAAGTTCTTACACAGCAATCTCATTTGTGGATCTTGCTGGACCACGCTGGAACAATAAATTCATTTCCCCAAACTGTTGTGGAAGCATGCAATTGTCACATATATCGATGAAACAATATGTAGCTTCCACGTCCAAGTGCTAAATTAATTAGCATAATCCATTTTGTAGTCCCTTTCTGGCACTTTCAGTTGTTTTTGATGCTCTTTCCATTGTATGGCCGTTTTTCCTCCCTGTCTGAACCACTAAAACAACCTATGTTCCTGTTGGATTACGCTGGGTTGTACCGTTTTGGAAAACCCCACCAGGTTTTTGGTCCAGGAAAAGAAACCTTGGAGTTATATAAGTATAGAATAGACTTACGTACAGTGCAATAGAAAAAACTGCGACCAATACAAATACTTTATGAGTCTTATTTTCAAGCAAGTCTAGCGCAAAGCGTAGTCGAACTGTGCAAACGGGTGGAGTTTTTGTCTTTTGGTATTTTGCTAGACTTTGCACAAATAGATTTGAGCGCAACGGGTCATTTGCACCTTTTTGTGCGGATGGAATTAGTCTTATTTCTGGCCAATACTAGTGGCATCCCTCATTTTTACCAAGATCAGGACGGTCCCAACACATCCACTTAGACCAAGTATAATAATCCCTAGCCACTTCACGCTTTTTGCGGCTTCAGTGTTTCACAGATTTTTCTTGCCTATTCTTAAATAAATAAATAGATTTAAAAAATTAAAGAATACAGTCATATTGCTCCAAAGAGTTGAATTGATCCACACGGGCACTCATGCAAATCTCGTGGTTGGTACCTGGCCGCGTGATCGACCAATGAGAACACAAGTGGGGTTTTCCCGTGAGTTTATTGGTTGCAATGAGCCATTGTTGAATCTCGCCTGTCTCGTCATTAGCACTCCTGAACAGCGCTATGTTCGGAAACTCTTAACGTTATTCAAATGTACCGTTCAGTTGGTCAAAGTGGAGCCGGTGGATAGTAAACAGATGTGTTCAGAAGCTGTGAGCGGAGCCGGCTTAGTCCCCTGACAAGCAAGGACGATGAAACATCGGCAAGTAAAATATTGAAGTATAGTTCATCTTCAAACAGCTTGCTAGAATCCCACGGTGTATTGGATCCAAATGTCCCTGTTGATGTTATTATTTTTTACACTTACCAATAGGTTAGAGATGACACACCATTGAAGTTGGACTTTTTACACCTTCTAATGACAACCGTTCGTCAACATATTTTCCGCTCAATGAAACATGTTAATGCTCAGTACTACACATGGCACTTTAATGTATTAGTCTCATAGGCTTACTAAACGTGATCATTTTAAAGGACATATATGCAAGTGAAACAGGTGGCCTCCAATTTAACATTTTAATATAACAATCGAATGGCTCCAATGAGATTCGAAGATCACTGTTACAAGCCAACAGTACCACTTAATCTGAAAAAGCAGAGGTGTAATACTGAGACCTCCAAACCAGATGTCCTCAATTCCTTGGCTGCGCCTAAAAAAATCTGTCCATCGGAACAGGAATCAGTGACAAAGGACTATCTTCGCGGAGTCCAACCCTCACTTGAAATGAATGCGACTTACTGCTGGCAATGCCAACCAAACTCTGACAACGGTCGTACAAAGGCGTCGATACCTAATACTCCAGGAGCACTCCCCACAATATTTGCCAGGGTACACGTGTCGAAGGCATTCTCCAAGTGCACAAAACAAATTTAGAACTCCTACTCACCCTTGAGGACCGTCTCAAGAGTGTAGAGCTGATCCACTATTCCAGGCCGGGTCAAAAACCACACTGGTCATCCTTAATCTGAGATTCAACTTCGCGATGGACCATCTTCGCCAGCACCCCTGAATATACCTTACCAGGGAGGCTAAGGAGTGTGATGCATCTGTATTTGGAACACTCCCCTTCCTAAAAAGAGGAGCCACCACCCTGGTCTGCCAATATGGCATGGCTCAGTGGTCGAGTAGTCGTCTCCCAACTCAGAGGTTGGGGGTTGGATCCTCGGCCAGAGTGACCATGTCAAAGTGTCCTTGTGTATAATACTTAACCTCGATTTGCTCCTGATGCTGCATCATTAGTAGGTAGATTAGACAACAGTGTCAAGCGCTTTGAGTACCATTCCCATCACAGAGGCACCGTCCCCGATGTCCACGTAACTGTGTAGAGGCATGTCAACCAGGACAGCCCCACAACATCCATAGCCTTCAGTAACTTTGGGCGAATTTCCTCCACCCCTGGGGATTTTCCAGCTTTTTAACCACCTCAGTGACTTCTACCTAATAGTCCTCAGAGTCTACTTCACTCACGTCACTCAAAGGAAGGCGTGTCAGCGGAATTGAGAACGTCTTTTAAGTATTCTCCCCACCGTCTCACAACGTCTTGAGTCGAGGTGAGCAGTGCGCCATGTCTACAAAACACAGTGTTAATGATACACTGATTCCCACTCCTGAGACTCCAGAAGGTCGACCATGAACTTCCTTGAAGCCGCCTAGAATTTGTTTTTACTGCCCGTGTCCACCAGAGGATTCGGGGATTGCTGCCACGACAGGCACCTAGCACCTTATGGTCACAGCTCCAATTGGCCGCCTCAACAATGGAGGGCCAATTTGGACTCATTGTCGCTCAATTTTATTATGCCACTTAGCGACAGATGACCTGATTCTCTTTACCATCGCTTTGACTCACGGACTTTAGAAACATCCCCAGTAGGACAAAAAGCAATGAAAAAAGAGGGGTCAATACCTCTTCAGTTATGTTGGCTACATGTCAGTGAACAATTGTATTTATGTATGTCACGATCCGTGCTTCTTGTTGCAGCATGTGGGCGTGGTCGACGGCGCGTTGCCCGGAGACGCGGCCACGAGCGGGACGAGCTCACGAGACGCTCAGCTGTAACTCATCACCCCGTGATTACTGACTATATAAGCCTCCGACACGCACTTCTGCGTGTCGGATTATTGCTGACCCAACTTGCTCTCGCCATTGTGCCATTGCTATAGTTTTGCCAACCTTGTTCCGTGTGTTTGTCGTGATTGCTTGTTTGTTCTACAGCTACGTTTCGGCTCGCTTTCTGTTTTCGATGTTCGGACTTAACCTTACCCTTTTGAGGAAGGACATTTTCGTTTTCGGTTTTCTTGCGTTGCAAGCTCCTTTTGTTAGTTGTTTTTGTTCCCCTGGGGGAAGATCTTTCCCCCAGCGTTTTTCGTTCGCGTCTACCGACGTCAGTAAATATAGATCCTCTATTTTCCCCGGTAGCCACCCATTGTGCCTGTCGTCTGTTCAATGCCTACTGTCGGTCACAATAAACTTTGTTACCAACTCATTTTCCCTTGTCCGCTATTCAAGAATCCACCAACACCGCTTCCCAGCCGGGGCTGGAAAACGGTCCTCACAATGTATTTATTTTTAAGTCTGTCCAGTGACTACAGTTGTGTTTTTGTTAAGTCCATTTTAGTAAGCTTTCAGTCGTTTAGAATTTACAAAACACTGTAACCTGGCCAGCAACATTATGAACATTTGCCTTTCATAATGAGAGCTATATCAATATTCTGCTTGTTTTTATTTTTTTTTACCTGGGGATGTTTTTGAGCTCTAGGAGACAATCAGGTTATCGATTGTTAAGTTGCGCATTCCCCATGAGCACATGAGAAACTTAGCAGATAAATTCTGGGCTTCTAAACAAAAATAATCCACCCCCCTTTTTTTAGGAATGCAGAAGGTGATGAGAACCTCAGAGCAAAATTTGTGTGTTGTAATTTTCATGCTGCAGTACTTTTTCTTTCCATACGCAAATTGGTCAGTGAGATTGTTTTTATTTTATTATTTTTATTAATTCACAATTTCAAAGCTTCTAAAATTATTTAATATTTCATTGGTTGCTATTTGTTGTGAGGTTGATTGGTTGCATAAAAACATGTCCATTCTAGGCTCATCAGCCAAAGCTTATTCTCGGGCAATTAAAGGTGCCCGAATATTTGTTTTATTTTGAAGGAGTCATAAAAAGTGAAACACAAATCATTCAGCCGTACCAGTCAAGCAACCCCCGGAAATGTTTTAGGACTCAATAAGTGATGAGAGATGCAGAGCTAAGATGTTGTCTTTGAACAAAAATGTTAGCAACACCATGGCAACATCCAACTTCTTCAAATCTATTGATTAGACTCCCCTGAATGATCACGGTGTAATTTTCATGCTATGGCACTTTTTTCCTCTGATGTAAAAAGCCTAGTCATTTTAAAAAAAATCACTTTTATTATTTACAATTTCAAAGCTTCTAAAATTACTTCACAGTTCATTGGTTATTAGTTTGTTGTTACGTTGTTTGGTTGCATAAGAACGTGTCCATTCTAGGCTTGTCAACCAATTCTCATTCTCAGCCAATTAAAGTTGCCCCAATGTTTGTTTTATTTTGAAGGAGTCATAAAAAAGGGAAACGCAAAGCACTCAGCCATAACAGTCAAGCATCCCCCTGAAATCCTAGATGGCCATTAAACTAATGGGCTACTTTGGCCCAGCCGGTGGTATAACTCGCTTCACAAGCAACAGGGCAGCGTGTTGGAGTGTGTTGGTGTAAACACTGCACAATGAGTTGGCTTCACAGGGCATTACATTCATTTGAATGGGCAACTGTCACGTAAATATTATTAATCAAAGGTGTCAGTTGGTGTCATGTGTTTTTCCTAAAATCATTTCCAACATTTCAATCGACAAACTCATTGACACTGACACTATTAAAGGGGCTTTCACTTAAAAGCCAAGCATTGTTAGCATCTTGTTCTAAATGAATATTTTTCTAAATCCTCCTTGTCTCAATTAGTAATGAACAACACATCAGACCTACAATTAGAAAAATGCAATGGAAGCTAAATTTCAAAGAAAGAAGTCATACTTGCTAAGTTGTGGCAAAACAAAGAAAATGTCAAACTAAATTAGAATAACCACTCGAAATAATGTTTAACAAAACTAAACAAAGAGGCAAGCACAAGTGTAAATTAATGAATACAGACAAAATAATGAGATCAGGAACACAAGCAAATCATTTTTTTCATAAAAACATAACATATAATTTGCAATTTGATGATGATATTTTACCAGAAATAATGTGATATTCATAGAAAAGAGAAAAAAAACAAAAAGAATTTGGACTCGTGCAATGATACAAATGCACTTTTGTTTTTATGTCAGACGTTTTTAAAAGCCCTAGGTACGTTAGGTTTGCAGACTTGCCTTCAAACTAAACTAATATAGCTTCTAGTGGTTGTCAGATGTGACGTTTGTTCATACTTGACTGGAAGACTTGGTTTTCAAAGTAGGATGTTTGTTGCTTTCTAGCAGTCTTGAATGCAGCATGAGTTTCTCTGTCTTGAGTTCAGAGCTTGCTTGCTCTCTCCTCGTGAGAAAGGGCAGGTTAACTCGAGCTTTTTACAGTCAAAACCATTTACTGTGTTTATTCATGGTTAGCAGGCCAGACGCTCACACGCGAACACACACATGCACGAACACACGCATGCACGCACACAACGAGACCTCAGGTGGTAGGAGATCGTTTGCCCCTGCTCTCCCATTCCGTCTGTTTGTTTGAACAGGCGGAGGTGGGGAGGGTGGTCATGAGGTGGTGGTGTGGGTGGGGGGATGATCCCATCTTCAATTACTGGGGAAGAGCTTTTTTATGAGCCTGTCTGGCCATGCATGCTGAACCACAACGTGAGTGTGAACTAATGAATTCGGAAAAGTCTTTACTGACTTATTTACAACAGACTCCCCATGTTGGCAGTCGCTAAAGGAGTGCAAATGACGAGCCGGTTTGAATTTGAACTGCACCAGCTTTAAAGTTGCCGTTCCATCATTCGTCCCATTGTTTCCACTCTGTTAAGCATTACTTTTGTAGCCCGTGACTTTTTACAGTTTGACATCTATGCAGTTTGTGGGTTGGATGTAATAGACTGTAGACAGGTACACATAGAAAGCGACATTTGCGGCGTTGTGGGAGTGAACACATCCTTCTTACTTCCCCAAATTGGCGTGGCAGGGGTGAACAGTCGTTGTCATGGCAGAAGCAGAAACAGATTCGCTGGAGTCCTGGAGTGCAGGAGATTGTTGCACACAAAATACTTTTATTAGTAATTGAAAAAAAGCATTGGACTTCCGGATATAGTTGTCAGGGGTAAAAAGTGCATTTGGAGACCGCCTTCGTGTCCGTGTATGGCTCCTTGGGAACAAATTCCAGTGCAGCGCCAGACTGCGGTCCCACCTTAGGAGGTCTTTTAGTTAATCAAGACTGTGTGGTAGTTGCATTTAATCCTCATATCATGTTATTCATACATTTGGTGTACATATATATACAAAAGACAAACTTTGCAAAAATGGTCCCATTCACACAAATTTTTGCCCTGTGCTCTGGAATTCATATCTAGAATGTGACATACCCAGTAGGCACCTGATGTGAATACATCAATATGACATCAATTGAGTGAATTTGATGTCATATTTACCTCGAATTGACATACATTTAAGTACTTAGAATCATTTTTCAGAACGACTGCTATGATGACCATGTCATTTACTTAGTCACCAGTCTCTGTAATTGCCTAAAGATTTTATATATTGGACCAGTTGTAGTGTTCGAAATGTGCCATACATTATTTACCAAAAGGGTATTATATATTTCTCTTCATTTGTGAGCAAGGTTGTACAATAAGAAACAGACCGCCTTCGATTCTCGAGCTTGGCCTTTGGTAGAACATTTTGTGGTTTCAAAGGTAAGTGAGCCGAACAAAGATTGTTTGGCCTTGTTGGAGATCTCTGTTGTATTTTTTTAATCTGTCTAGTTTGCCCATTCAGACGCCGTTCAGATGCTTGTTTGAGAATTAAGATACTATACAGTATACAATAGTATGTACCCCCCATCCCTCATTGCACGCACACACACACGCACACGCACGCACACACACACACAAACTGTCTCCATAAAAAGGCATTCAGACTAATATTGGGCTAACATGCTGGCCTCCAAGGGTGGGCTATGCAGTGTCAGGTGGAAGCAGGGCGGCACAAACTGTATTTAATTACTACAGCATAAGTTTACAAGCCTAGTCAACTAGCCCAGACATCCTCCCAACACATACACACAGTGGTTGTCAAACAGCCGTCATGTTGTATGTCATGCTGTTTCCTATGCAGGATGGCAACAGGCACCACAGGTATGTATGGCCCACAGAGCCACAAAACAGCAAGACGTACACTATTATATCATTTACGCCTATCTGATTAGGCTATGCAGCCTGCGGACACCCACACATGTCGAAATAAGGAATACACTGTGGCGGTACTGCATACAGAAACTTGCAGCTTGTACATGTGAGGTATTTCAAAAAACCAATGCTTTAATCAAGAAAAGGCAAATATGTTTGCCACTCCAACGTATATACCATCTATATGTGCTGCATGCAAACACATGTAAGATTCTTTTAGTTATAGCGGACCTCTATTAGCGGAAAAAAGAATTCTGGCCATCCCATGATCTCTGTGAACCCTTTTACATACTTGCAATAGAATGTGGCGTGTCAGTGGGATTATATTACTGTACACTTTTTACATCATTTGGATGAAAAAAAGTAGTGGATGAGAGTTGTGTATCATGTGTGTATGTAACATTAGGGAGAGTCTTAGCAAGAATTCATGACTCAGTTTACAGCAAGCATGCAAGAAAGGAAAAATAAAATCAGCAGGTTTGAGTTTACTTTTTCTCAGAGCAACATTGCACTGGGAAGAACTTCTACATCTGTGGTCCATTGAAACAAATGAGGTGAGAGGAGTCATTCTTCCATGTGGTGAGAGTGCCCTAAGTGAACCGAATGAAGGTAAAGTGACACGCGGAAGTCGAGGATCTGCGGTTGTGACCACGATCCACACACATTTGTCCCACTCAGTTTAGAGGCCTTGGCTCTGCACTGTGCACTGCTTTCATGGTTTTATGTATGAACTTGCTGTGTGATGAAATCAAATCTCCTATTTATAAACACGTTTGATCATAATTGAGTTGCTTTACATGGAGTCATGCTACTGAACCACAATGTTGCAAAAACTCTGCTACGTTGCAAGGTGAACACTAGAATTTGATGCTCTTGACTTTGTGAGTTTGTGTGCGTGCATATGCGAGCGTGTGTGTGCTTTGGTTTGTCATGACAAGCCTTGGAGCAGTTAGTCCTGCAATTATTTCTCCTGACATAGAATACCTGATTCTAAACTTTGAAGGAGGCCTGGAAGCGCTTCCTGTTCTTGATCTAAAATGGGGTACACGCATAACAACTTGTAATGTCTTAGCCATTTTTTTAATATGACAGACACCAGATATAATGAAGATAAAAAAAAAAAAAAACCTGTGCGGTGACTTCTCTTCTACAAACATACTCTTCTCCATGTCATGTCATGTCATGTCATTGTGGGGAATGACCTGTGAGACATGTAATTTGAACACTTAACGTAACCAGTTGCTCCTCTATCGTTGTCCGTCATCATCATCATCGTCATCATCATCATCATTTCACTTACTAATTGACTTACATTACGTTTTCAGGTTATGGAGTTTTGGGCTTGGGCGAACACTGTGACAATCACACACAAAAGGTTGAAAGCGGGGATATTGAAAAGGTTTATCATTGATGATTGTTGACCTCAACTGTTTTCCCAGTAGATCGGAGGGGGAAATGGGGTCTTTTTACTCAAACCACACCACAGGATAATCGCTCAAGATAATCTTTCAGAGACATCTGAGAATCTAGCCTTTCTTGACTTTGATCATGAGGGAGGGAATATGCTCTAATGTGGCAACGGTGGGGAAGCATATACTATAGTAATTACTCTTTAGCATGTTGCTACAATTCCAGCTCCTTTTAGTCTCTGGTTTTGCAATCATTGGACAGGCTCACGGTATAGAAGTACCACTGATTAGTACTGATGTGCTGCAAAATGAAGCATACATGTTGATCGTTACTGTAATAACCCGATCTACAACATTACCTGATCCACATTGTTGCTGAAGACATACATAATAATAATGTAGCCTTATCAAGTCTCAGAAAATGGACTGTCCTTCCTCGTGTTTTACAAATAGAGGTAACTTTTGTATTTTTATGTCTTGTCTTTTGGTCAATACATTTAGTATATATTTTATATTATGTATAATATTGGTGTTTGCCTAGTGTATACAGTACTAGATTGTAAGTAATTTATTTATGGTTATACATTTTAAATCTTGAGATTGCACAGTATAATCGTTCAAGTAAATCATATTAATGGACCAGCACTCTAAAAGTAAATAAGTATTGGCTATAGTATAAACGATAAATTATTTGTATGTTTTAAGACACTAAACAGGATGAAGTAGATTTCATATTATGTGATACACCAATGGACAGATGCCTATATAATAATTGGCCATTCCTAAATATCTCTATGAATTTTTAATGCTTTAAAAGAATGGTTGAAAGCTTGAAAGTTGGCTAAAGCAGGCATTCAGGATGTTGGGTGACTGGGTGTGAGCTGCGGCCAATGGCAGCTCCTGAATGAATGTGCAATCCACCGTTTGTGGGAGCATCGGCAATGATGCCGTCCTTTGAACACCAACGAGGGTGCCACAAGGTGGGCAGTCCTGGCCTTATATGGCCTCCAGATAACATTTCATTTTTATCTGTGAACCATTGGATGACCACATTTCCTTGCCCACAAGACACCCCCACTCTCTATCACCCTAAAAAAGTAAAAATGTGCATTCATACTAACAGTGTTTGTTTTTTTGTTTTTTTTTTCAAGTTTTTGTGCCTCAAAGGGGTGGGCAAGTGGTTGTGTTTTGGAAAATCTGCTCATCCATTTTTCTCTCCTCTTTCCAGAGAATTGGAAATTAAATCAGGACCTCTGTTATAAATTAACAGATTACATTTCACTGAAAAATCACAATACAATTACTTTATCCCACGTAAATAAAGAATTGTCATAAGTTGAGTAGCTTGAGGCCTAGGATGAGGCATCCTTGGCTGCAAATAAACCAAGAAATACATATCGTACCAGACTGTATTGAGACATCATAATACATTATTCAATGATGTGAATACGTTAAAAGGCACTTTACCAGAGCCTTTTGAGGCAGCTTATGAAAAGCGAATAGTATCAGTCAGAACAGTAGACAAGACGTAAGTAGAAAATACGAGATGTTACCCGACTTACAAACAAGTTACATACCAGTTGCACACTGTACAATGACAATAAAGGGATTTCTGATTCAGATTCTGAGAAGGCTGTTTCAAGCCAGAATTGTTTGTAAGTCGGGCAAAGGCTGTTTTTCTGTTGTTAGTCGCATTGATTTTCCTAGGCGCCACCTTTTTGTTGACACTCACTGTTTCATCACTAATTGAACATGGTGCAAATATGCACATTTCTTGAAGCAATGAAAAACAAATAAATGCACCAATTTTGGAGCAATTTTTGTCATGTAGCGGTTGTGGAGGACAAGGTGGCCAAAGGGAGCGGAGAGTAGGGTCAGCTGCTGTCACACTTTCTCTTCATGGCACTCATGACATTTGCCATTTTTACCACGATCTGATTTCATAATTATGACACATACTGCTATGATAACTAACTCTGTGCTTTTCATAATCCATGATAGACAAGCTAATTATATAATAAAAAAACAAAAAGCAAGATGAAAAAGAAATGAATGATAAATGCATCAATACTGTCAAAATTTTATATTTTCATTTCATATATCTATTTATTGGCTTAAAGTTCACCAGGAAATCTTAAGTGGGTGGTTATAAAGCAGTCATATAATCTATTGTGTCTTGTAACTCGTAATACGTGCCAATTGACTGGTGTGCTATGAGGATGTGTTTAAATGTGAAGTCATAAAGATCAACAATGATTCATATCAATGGCTCAGGGGAGATATTGAAATGCCATTTTAGGGTGCAAGAATTTTTGTGTTTCATGCCTATATTAGGTAAGTGTGTTCTTTGGACTAAACATCGAACTTTCCTTAGTTTATGTAGTTTCTCAGTGTCATGGAAATATCACTGATACAGTGCCAAATTAATATTTTGGCTAAATCCAGGCTCTCCAAACGGGTCTTAGATACTAGGCTTGCATTATAAAAAGTACCATTCTTTTTCTGCTTTTTCTTCTTGAGGCCCACAAAAGTCAGTGTTGGGAGAAATGCACTAGCCACATTTTCATTTAAATCTTCATTCATCAATCTAATTAAAAAAGTAATGTGTGTGCTAGTAAGATAATAATAATAATAATAATAATGAATAATTGTGGTGGAAGGGTTTGCGAGTCCCAATGATCCTAGGAGCTGAGTTGTCTGGGGCTTTATGCCCCTGCAGGGCCACCAATGACAAATAGGTCCTAGGTGATAGACCAGACCAAGCACGGCTCAAAAGACCCCTATGACCATTACAAGTACCGAACCTAGTTTTCCCTTGTCTGGACATGGGTTACCAGGGCCTCCCTCTGGAGGTGGGGCTTGAAGGCGAGCGTCTGGTGGCCGGCCTGCAACCATGGGGCCTGGCTGGGCGCAACTTGAAAAGTCCACGTGGGTCCCCCTCCACATTGAGTCACCACCTGTGCGAGGGGCCAAACGGATCGGGTGCATAATGAGCTGGGCAGTGGCCGAAGGTGGGGAACTAGGTTGTCCGATCCCTGGCAACAGAAGCTGGCTCGAGGTACATGGAATGTCACCTCACAGGGAAGGAAAGTGGCTGAGCTGGTGCGCGAGGCAGAGAAGTTCCGTCTTCTCTGGTTTCGCCTCCACACACAGCTTGTATTAAGTAATTCATTCATTCTCTTCCGCTTATCCGAGGTCGTGTCAGCAGCATCTTAAGCAGGGAACCCCAGACTTCTCTCTCCCTAGCTACTTCATCAAGCTCCTCCTGGGACATCCCGAGGAGTTCCCAAGCCAACCGAGAGACTTGAGCCCATTCCCATTCCTTCCTCTCAACCCTAAAGAAATTTACGGCCCAATCGCCTGCCCGTTTAAATACTCAATGTATTTTGCCGTCGGCACGCTGGTGACTGGTTAGCACAATAGGCTCGCAGTGCAGCGGTCGTGGGATCTCTGGCCTTCCTGTGTGGAGTTAGCATGTTCTCCCTGTGCCTGTGTGGACATCCTCCGGGTACTCTGGTTTCCTCCCACGTTCCAAAAACATGCATGGCAGGTTTATTGGACACTCTAAATTGCCCCAAGGTACGAGTGTGAGCACGGATGGTTGTTTGTAATTGTGTGACATGTGATTGGCTGGCAACAGTTCAGGGTGTCTGCCACCTACTGCCCGATGACAGCTAGGATAGTTCCTACTTATGTAAACGAATCAAAATAGTCACCCTTAGCAGCATTCCAGCGTCAGAAATGAAAATGCAAAGTTGCCCACCAGTCACCACTCATGGCAACTGCAAGCATGGAATTGGTGGATATGTTATCATTTTTAACATAAAGGTCGAACCTACAGTTTTGGGATGACTCATGCCAGAAAGCCCAAGTGTGCACTTTGTGTTAGCCCCACTCAAAAAGTTTCAAGCTGTTAACAATGCTCAATTATTCTGTCTTTGCACGTTTATGAAAAAAAATAAATCACTTTACCTCGTGTTAAAACTGAAGGCCACTGGTTTGCAAGTAACATCAATTTGACTTACAAGTTAAAAAAAAATCAGTGGAACATCTATAGTGACAAACTTAATTGGTTCTGTGACGAAATTATTTTAGGTAATGAAAACCAACGAAATAACACAAATTAAAATTGAAAAAAACATTTCTTTACAAAATAAAATACAAACGAAAATGGCTTTTAAAAAATGAAAACCAACTAAAACTACATTTTATATTTACAAAACTAACAAAAACTACATTGTCTGTTTACAAAAACAACTAAAACTTAAAACTAGTATTATAGCAAAAACGTCCGTTTTGGTCTCTCACAATTAATTTAATACACAAGTCTTTGGGGTTGATTTTGGGGCGGTGTGGTAGCGTTTCCTAACCTAGAGGTTGTGGGTTTGATTCTCGGCCATTGTGAACATATTGATTTATCCTGAACCCCCTGCCCCTGATGGTATGTCATCAGCAGGTTGATGTGACAGCAATGTGAAGCGTTTTGAGGGCCTTAATGGGTGGAAAGGTGCAATACATGTTTTTATTTTTATTTTATTACATGGCCGTTAGACGAAAAAACGGAAGGTCGAACAGTCTTGGAGTTGTCTTCTTAATGTGTGTCGCAATGATGCAACGTCATCAAGCAGCAGCCAATAAAATGTCGTCGAAATTGCACATCTCTTTTGATCATTTTCAGAATTAGTTTGATTGTCTGATTCACGCTTTGACCAGCGAGTGCTGGTTAATGGCCATTTTGATTGTTTAGCACTTTATTTACTTCTTTGGGAAAAGGCAACACAGAACCCACTTCCACATTCATTCAACACGGCCACTTCGGGCATCAGTGATTGGGTGAATGTATTGTATGGAGGTGGAACTTGCGCCTCCAACAAAGATATGACGTGATACAGACATTAACGCTTTGTTTTCTCAATTAAAAACTATGCTCAGCCTTTAAATAGATTATATTTGCCAAAAATTGATGATCATGAATGCAGAGGTGTAACTTTTGTTTTGTATATGCAACAGCTTTCACCTTCAGCTGCCAAGACTGTTCGTATATCAAAAATAGTGTATATTTTCTCCAAAAATTTGATACAGGACAACTATATTGTTTAACTGTGAGTAATAAATGATGCATAAAAAGATGAAGTGCAAAGGAATTCCAGAGGACGCTGCAGCTGGCAATGAGCCTTTGAAAGGCGAAGCCGTCACCCCCACCCCTCTTCTCTGTGACCATGCAAGGCACTGATGACAAGGCCAAGATAGCATTTGCTGATAGAGTCTGCTCATCAGCACCTTTATTTCAAGGGGCACAGGTGAGGAGGGGGTAGGGGCAGTGGAGCAATGCAGTGGGCAAGTGTCTGAAAAGCAAGGCAAATATGAAAAAGTCAGTTTGTCTGACCAGAATTGGTCTGGCGCAGTCAGTGACAATCATTCTGTAAGATTGTCTCCAAAAATGAGTACAGTACACTGTAATTATTAGAAAAGTGGATGATCATGATCAAAACTGTACTCGTATGTTTCCATATACTATAATCCAAATATTCTACAAACAGAAACACATTTAACAAAACCCAGTAGTAACCACCAAAATTATACTTTTTTGTTTTTTGCTGTCATTTGTTCTTAGGTACACTGTATTCTTTAGTTTGGCACCACATTTAACCTCTGAATTGCTAAACCATACAAACCTTTCTGAACGGATTGTAGACTACCAACAAACTGCCAAGTCAAAACTCTATGCTGTCTGTTCGTTCAACAAGCAGAATGACACTCAGACCGCTGCCAGCGGTGATCTCAGTCCATTTAGTCTCTTGTTTGTTTTGCCATGAGTCATTAAAAATCTGTACTAAAGTATGTTAACCTCTGATATTCAGAAATACTCCCAACCCCCAACAAAAAACGCCTGCCACAGGTGTAGGTCAGTTCCTTTCCAAATGCTGACAAAGCACACAGAGTATGGAGGGTCAAATCTAGCACTGCTTCACTTGCTTGGAGTCCAAATGGTTTGGTTGTGATTCCAGCAGTGTGACAGACTGCTGTAACTCTTGACAATTCACCCAAAAGTCATTCTGTTTTACATTTGTGAAAGATTTGGCTAATCGTGGTGGTGATTACTGTCCTCCTCTTCAGTACCTCTTACATGCGCAAGTAGTGGGAATGACCCCTGCAGGAGGTTTTCTCTCATGCAACAATAGTAATCCTGCTTCTGGAAAAACATGCCAGACAAAATTCCTGTATACATGTGTGTCTTTTTATCTGGATGTACTCTAAAGTTGATGAAATCCGCAATTGAACCAGCACTGTCTTTGTTTCCTGCCTGCTTCCCAGCCCACCAATTTCACTTGCTTTTTCCCTAAAAAAAGTTTTTTAAACAAGTGGTTCTCTCACATGGCCAACATCAACATCTAATAAAGCCCAAAGATAAACATGGACCTCTGTCTACGGCAGAGTTGATTTCATCCCCGTCCATCTGCCTAAACACAAACCTGCTGTTTTTCACGGTGAAAAAACATCAGCGCTACACTGGCAGATCACTTGTACTTTCGCTCCTTAGGAAAATGATTTTCTAGGAGTCTGTTAATGTCAAATATCAATACTGCTTCACACTGTTAATATTAATGAATTATAAATACTGTATTTCTAGTTCCTTGACATCTCTGAGATGAAAAGGACTGGAAAGAAAAAAAAAACACATGAAAGGATGCAGCCTATGTAATATAACTGTCACTATTACTTCTGAGTACTTGATGTCATAATAGTGAGAAAATTAGGATGTTTTTTTGTTGGAATGGATTTCAGCATGGTGCTTGAACTACAGGTGTTCCACATCTTTCTAAGAAGTGTAAAACCATTTCAGTTGTAGTCATGCAATGTCCACAAACCACAGAACTACTGGAATTGTTAGACTGCAGACATCTGGGTCCTTCTTCATCGAACCTTTAGAGATTTTTCTTTGTTTATCCTGTGCTGGAGTTGAATGTCTATGGGTTCTCTACCATCCACCCACTGTCCTAAAGCATTTATATTACAGTGGCAAACCTCCCAGGAGTGGTCGACCAACGGCGATTACTTCAAGAGTGGGATGACAACTCATCCAGGGGGCTCACAAAACAACTTAGAAAAACTTCCTAAGAACTGCAGGACTCGCAGTTAAGGTCAATGTTCATGATTCCACTTCAAGAAATACACTGGTCAAAAATGGCATTCATGGGAAAGTTCCCAGGCAAAAACCACTGCTGCCACAAAAGGACACAAAACTTTGTCTCACATTTGCGAAAAAGCATCCAGATGATCCCCAAGACTTTTGGAGAAATATCCTGTGGCCAGTTGAGACGAAAAAATATTTTTGGAGGGTGTGCAGCCCGTTACATCTGGTGTAAAAATGGCACAGCATCTGATAAAAAGAACATGATGCCAACAGTAAAGCATGGTGGTGGCAGTGTGATGGTATGGGGCTGCTTTGCTTCCTCAGGACCAGGACAACTGGCTGTGATTGTCAAAAAAATAAATTATGTTGTTTACCAGGAGAGAGAGAGACGATGGATGACTGGTTATCCTGGAGTGTGACATCACATGCACAGGCTACTGTGTCCTAGTTTTTCTACAACTGCTACTCCTCAAGTTGCAATCGGCAACTAGAGACTCAAAATTCTGCCTCAAGCCAGGAACTGGCACGGAAGTGGTGGATGCATAAATAAGTCGAGTCATTTGCTGGATCAAAGGAGGGAGGTTGCTCAGCAGCGGCAGCATCCGTGATTGAGCAACCCTTTTTAGGATCCGCTCTGCTTACACCAAACAGGGAAGGCACTCGAAAACGTGCCCTAAACATACTCTAATTTAGCTCTCCCGTCTTGAAAACCGCATCCAGAGGGGTCTCCTGGTCGAACAAAGATGAATTAGTTGATGAAATTTGGTGTATGGACTCTGATGGACAACCCCCAAATTCTGAAAGACTGGAAAGCTGAATAGCTCTTATCACAAGATAACTCCAAAAGTTCAGCTTTGAAATGGTGGTCCTGAGCCAAACACATCAAGATTAGATGGGCAAATTAACAGAAGAACGGGGGAAATTCTCTTTCTACCGGAAGGGGCTTGGTCAGACACAGAACAGCCGTGAATCCATGGAGTATGTTTCGCCATCCGAAACAGTCTCTGAATCTGAATCAATGAGTGGCTCATCACCCTGGAAATTTAACTTGCTCACAACCAACACGTTATCGTCATGACTGCGAGCACCCAGACACATGCAGCTTCTAGACTCAACTCGATAACGTGTTCACCTCCATCACTCACAATGAGGAATCCATCCTTTTGGGCGACTTAATATCAGAATTTGACGATAGGCAGGAAAGGAGCGGGATATGTCAATCAGAACAACACTACTTCTGCTGACCAAATACATTCAACACCATCTGGTGATCACCAACATGCTTTTCAGACAGAAAAAACGGCTTTAAGTCCACTGGCAGACCAAAGCACTGGCAACGATCGATTGCGTAATCGTCTGTGCCAGTGCATTTTAGCCTAAGGTACAATCCAGCTAGATTAATCCAATTTTCCACCCTCGTTGTTGTGCAAAGCGAATGTTACGGAATCTGCTTTTGTTGCTTCTTCTTCCTCTATCTTCCCACTCGTTCTAAGGCGATGGAGAAGAAGCAGTGTTGCGAATCATGGCTTAACTTTTGCTTTGCACAATAACATCAACAAGGACCTTTGGATAAAAGGTAACGCAGAAAGTTTCGTTTAGATAAGGTAAGTTCTTTTATGAAAAACTTTAACAAACTAACATTTTATTTGACAATGTTTTGTCATATCCTTGTCTTGCTGCTCTAAGCTGCTTGTCGGACGGCTGAGCACAGACCGCTCACAGCTTCTGAACATAGCCGTTTACTATCCAATTATCCGGCTCGACTGCGACTGGCACATTTGAATAATGTTGAGTTTCCGTACAGAACGTTGTTCAAAAGAGCAGTGCATTTATTAAGGTGGATGAGACTCGCGAGATATGAAAATGACCATGAGCTCCGACTATTTTGGGTCACCAAATTAGCAGGTGCATCGGTGGCGAGGCTGCTTCGTGTGTCGACATGCCCAGACCAGCACAACAGGGCCCCAAACATGCGAGAATGGAATTGTGCTGGCACAAAAATGAAGTTACACCTCTTTTCAAGCGCAGCATACTGGTGCCATTCGACCATATTTGATGAATGTCATATTTTTCACCCAAAATGTCCACATTTGTGTGTGACAATTTTACAAATGATTGACCAATCGAACGTACTAAAAATGGTTTGCTGTCTTTGACAAAACAATGTTAATGTTAAATAATCATACCGTTTTAGTAACAAATCTCCAAATTCATTTTTCAAGGTCTTTAGTTTTCTTGACAAAAATCCAAAGGCATTCTTTCTCATTGTTAAATAAAGTAAAAACCATTTCTGGGATCAATCCCAGTAAAAATATTCTTCTTTGGACCATATTCAAGGCCACATTTTTATTTTTTGCCACTAATCGCTCACAGACAAACACAAAAAAACACTATGCAAGGCCAGAAATGTACTAAAAATTGTCAAAAACGTCCATTCATCCATTTTTTGAACCACCTATGCTCACTTGTGTCTTGGGTGTGCTGTTAATTTCAAAATATACAACAGACTGCATTAATTCTTTAGATACTGACATGGTTCGGACTCTCCACTTATTCACGTAACTCTGCAAAGGTCCAATTTACAGGAACTGGATGCAATTTGATCTTTGCTATTCTTGTTGGTCATGATGCTTCTTTCAGCTTGTTTAGTAGCGAGTATTAGACAAGCAAGAGTGGTTCCTTCCAATTGCTACTTATTATGCAGCTCTGTTTACGATATCTTGCACAAAGGAAAGTGTGTTGTTATTTTTTTCTTCCATAAATTGTCAGTCTGGTTTCAATGGATTGAATGCAATTGTTTTTTAGTGCATGTAAATGTACTGACAGAGAAAATGCTAGTGTCGCTATCTTGTAAACAGTGCAAAACAGCCGACTATAATCTATTCATTTTATGTGTAGACATTGATGGATGACGGGGAAAACACAAATCATACTAAAGAGAACCACATTAAAAAAAATGCTGCAATTCACTTTTATGATAAACAGAACAAGACGACCAGCATTACATAAATTTACTTCATCAGATTGGTTAGTTGGAAGGCCTGTTCTCCCTGAAGCTACTGACATATGCTAGCAATAATACTTTAAAGGGATAGCTTGTTTATTATCTCATCTAATTTAAATAAACATGTTTCTTTAGCCAAGAAAAATAAAAGTCAGTTGAGTGGTAGCGAGGTGAAGGACCATCACGGAAATAGTTTCATGTCATTACAATCACAACTGCTGATCTGGATGAATGCGCTGTTCCTTCTTTTTTCTAAATAAGTCCTGATCAAAGGGAATAACAATCATGACCATCCAAATTGAGCAATGCTGAAACATCGGTAAAACACCCTAGACCTGCCAAACACAAATCAATTATCGGAATGACTGTCTAGTACAATCTGTGCTCTGTAAAGAGAGTCAGCTGAATGCCACTATACAACATACCTTACGTGGGGACAGATTGTTTTTGTTTGTCACAATTTTGCTCACGGTCACAAAAGTTACTTAATGCTCATTTTGCTTTGGCTCACCATGTAAGGACAACTTCTTCTTCCTATTACATACACAACCTGAACCTCTTTTGTTTTTAATTTATTACTCTGTTCAAAATAATCGCAGTCTTAATAATGTCAGTTCCATTGGTGGTAAATTCAATGAACCAACTTGTTAAACTTGACTTGCAAGTTCTCAATGGGGAGCATCAGCTGAAACAACTCTGTGTGTGACTATTTGCTTTTCTTGACATTTGGGGTTTTGCGAATTACCTTTCTAGGGTGGGCGGCACCTCTCTCCTGAAGTCAACTGGGATAGGCTCCAGTTATCTACGACGCTAATAGGGAGGCAAGTGTTACTTTAACTACAGATGAGTAGACATTTTGGCCTATTTCTTCCTTGTTAAAAAAAAATAGAAGGACTTGACACATCAATGATTGTTAAAGAGAATATGATAAAAGGGGACAAACACACAAAATCTGAATTCATGTGACGTAATCAGACTTAAATGTGCTTCTTTTTGCAACTGCGTGACAGTTAGAAATAATTTAAGTGTGTCATTTGTTTGTGTGTTTCATTTGAAAGATAATGAATGGATTATTATTGGTTGATTTATCATCTCCCATCACTTTTCTTAAGGAAGGGTGCATCTGGAAGCTGCTGACATCGATTGGTGAACAGGGATTTCTTACTTTCGTGTTAAAATAAAGAATGTGGAATGCTCTCATTTCAATTCACGTGACCATTCTGTCACTATTACTACATTGCATTTGGAGTCTAAACTTTTTACTTTATTTCCTGCTTGTCTCCTGTCTGGTGTTGAATGGCTGTAAAACCAAGCTGAATAAACTGTGAATTTTATTTGTCCCAGGGTTATGAACTAATTTCTTTTTCCAGTCATGTCTTGGTTTGTGAGAAGAATAAAGACATATTTTTTGTAAGAGTTGTAGAGAATAGGTTTGTGACATTAGTCATTTCATTGTAATGTTGACAGTAATTGCCCAGTGATCGGCCATTGTACTTTATACTTGTCAAGCAAAGGAATTCTACTTTTATAAATCTTGTAGGATGTTTAATGACCGCAGTCTCGGTGGCATGAGTAGGAGTCATAGTTTGTAGTGCAGGAGAAAAAAAAAATCACAGAGCGCCTTAGTGATGTCCAGGGTAGAGTTAAGTATGTCATCGTCACGTTCTCACTCCCTTCGCCTCTCTCCACTTTTTCATTGCCCTTCTCAGTGTGAAACACATAGTTGTTCTGGACACATGCCGTGCTGAGGGACCAACCAGCTTTTGTTGTAAAACCCCCATGTCCAATTTTAATCCTCCAGCTCCTTCCACTATTGGACTTTATCTAATTAAATCTGCACTCAGTGGGTCCTGGCCTATGGAAACGACATTGTGGGGTCTCTGGACAAGCAAAACAAATGGAGACCCCAGCATGTAGAGATTAGAAGCAGACCTTCCATGTGGCTTTTTTGTGTGTGGAAGAAAAACGACAGGGAGAAAATGTGGAGAACTGATGGACCTATAGCAGGTGGGGGGGAAAAAGTGTAGAATGTAGAGTATGAGCCAAGAGATGAGAGACCATAAAGACAGCAGGGAAAACAGATTATCAGACCTCTGCTCACATAAGCACTATAATGCTGGAGAAAAAAATGCCTGCCTGTCAGTTCATATCCAGCTGTGTAAACATGCAGATGTCTTAAATGAACCACGAGTCGAGTGCCCTGGATGAGGGCATCTTCAAGACAAACAAATAAACACGCACACTAACCTTATAACCTGCTGTTATGTTATGCTGAATGAACACAAGCATACACATACAGACTGTGTGAAGATCTACCAGCAGCTACACACATGCACACACTGTGTTATGCATGTGTAACTAAATCAGGCGTGACAGTGATTTCTGTGGTCGTGTTTCTCTTAGACCATTACCTGCTAAAACAACAGTTCTCTCAAGAATGAGATGCATTGTACACGGAGATACATGTGAAAAATTGAATACTTAGTGAAAAAAAAAACTTTTTAAAGTTTTTGCAAGCAGGAATGAGTATCTTGTATTTTTGACACATCGCAAAGAGTACAAATATGCCAATACACAAAATTATCCTTGAACAAATGTTATGGGCATGTCCGTTGAATGCGCTGAAAGGCCCCCACCTCTTCCCCTTAGCTGTTAATTGTCAATAAAATATCACTACTGCAATCTGTATAGACACTGTGAAAACAATAGTAATTTAGATCATTTAAGATCACATTTGGAGGCTCACTTTCAAAATGTATTAGTTACTATGGATAATGCAATAAGCACATAATTGTCCATCCACTTTCTCGCGGGGCCAGGTTGTGAGGTGTCAGGAATGGCCTTTACGGCCAGAGAATTGCCACCACGCAGATGTTGCAGCATAAATGCCGTGCCTAACAGTGGTAGAAGATGTTTATTTTTGATGGTAATATCTTTAAGATCACTGTTTGCCAATTTTGCACACCACTGTGGGACATTATTACGGCACAGCTTCAGCTCTCTACATACTTGAACAACTGTCATTGATCATATGCACAGCACTCGACACTTGAAAGTACTCAAGGACTTCCCGCATAATTGTAGACCAAAAGTTGCATTACATGCACTGGCACTGGTCAATGTAAGTGCCACGCCACCGATCACTTTATCTTGGCTCTTATGACTCTCCAAATGATTGTCTAGTTGTCATTGCGTGGTACTACGGCTCAATTGTAGCCAGACATTATGGAAAGTCTTTCTATATTTACTGCATATCTCATGTCCTTGTTTATCGTAGTTGTTTGTTGCTGTAATAATAGTAAAATAGCTCCGTTGACAAATTCCTTGTCTGTTTACCATACTTGGCCAATAAACCTGGCACTTTGGGCTACTGGCAAATTGGAATTAGTATATTTTGAAAACGCTCCATAACCGCAGTAGTGGGCGGTCAAGGCCATCAAGGCCTTCTCTTTTTTTGGGTTATTCCTCATCTCTGCTTCCTGGATCCTGGTAATTTTTTTTTTGCTTCATGGTGCATAACTGATTTTTATGCATACCAGGTCTGGTGTGTAAATTCCCTAGGAATAGTTATTTAAGATATAACACACAGAGATAAGGCTTTGTTAAACCCCTACAAGGGGTACAACAGACACATTTTTTGTAATAGTGTAGGGCACATTTAGAATGTCACATTTTCACCAGGCCCAGTGTGTGTGTATAATGTTCGGTGAATTTTCATTCATGTTTAGGGTCTCAGAAATGTGATTCTTTGTAGGAAGAATCATAATTCCTAAAGGAGCGAAAGGGACCTTTCATTGGTCACTACTTGGGCCATAATAATAATATATATATATATATATTTATTTATTTTTTTTAAATAATTAATCACACAGCGAATGAGCATCTTCATGCCAGTGACTTTCCACTAAGTTAGGCTGCAAAGGGAGCAGAGGTCAACTGGTATCAAATAAAACAGATTTCATTTTTTTAAACACTTTGCACAATTTAAATGATTGCTTTAACTTTGGACATCCCAATATTATTACTGATGATAATGCAGCAGTCAGCACAGAGCGTGGCAAAACCGAAAACAAATCACCTGTGATAACCTTGGTGGACACAGTGTGAATGGCCAAGGCCAGAGTCCACCACTGAGGTAGAAATAGGGAGGACAAAACCAAATAGGAGCCACATGGATGAATAGCGCCATAACCAAAGCCAGTGTTCGGTAATGATTCACGCTGTAGGTTGATGTCACCACTCCAGATGAAGGCGAGAAAGTGGGGCAGGACGACCCAAAGCATGGAGCAGGATGAGCCATCATGATGGAAGCGGGCAGATGAGAGCTTAAACAGCTACCCGAGGTCTTTCGTACGAACTTACGAAAAGTTTCACCCTTACCTTCGGTTTGGCGATTAACATAATGTGACTGCAGATCGACCACCCAACTACGTCAATGTTTATGGTGGGGGAGGAATGACTCAGGCCTGTGGCCCAAGTGGGTCACTGGGCCCAATTTTAGCCATGGCCCAAAATATTCAGGAAAAAAGAAATGGTGAAAAACAGTTTAATACTTTATCTCCAAATTTCAGGACAACATATTTTTCAGTTTTGATAGTTTGAAAACAATTATGTTCAAACATGGAAACAATTCTATGATTTGACTAATGTATTTTGGCGTTCTTACAAATTTTGCAATGTGCTATTGATAGAAAGAAATTCTGTGATCATATGTTAGGTTTTTTTTTTTTTTTATATTATTGTCGTCACGTGACTTCTGCTCAGACAACGCACGTTCCCACTCAGTAACAGGGGGTTTGTGTGTTTGTGTATGAACGGTTTTTTGTCGCCATATGGGACCAGTGATATATTCTGAGATGATCTTTTTTGTAAACCTGTGCCTGTGTAAACAATAGAAAAAGAAATATGCAACAGGGCCCACTTGTAACTCGTGCAAAGTTGCACTGCATTACACTCTGTTATGATTACATGTTGTCAAAATCAGACTACCACGGCGTCTCACATCTTATATTCATTTAATTTTGAAATAAATATCTAAATCCTGATTTCAGTGCATTCCTTTAGGTAGAGACTGCCATTGTGTTAGCCCATGGCAACATTGTTGAACAAAAACATGTGAGTGACTTGCATCTAAAGAGGCTGACTGACAAATGCAGTAAAAACATGAACAAGGAATATACAACAACCAGGTTTGTCGTAGGATGCTAATGCTTAAATTTAGTTCCATGAGATAACTTACAAAATTAATTTAGCAGTTCACAATTTATTTTGTCCTCACAGTAATGTAAAATTGTTTCCAAAAGCCAAAACGAAATGAGCATTTTATCACCCTCATGAATCTAATTAGCTAGTGACTAATAGATAAATCTAATTAAGGCTAAAGGACTGTGTTTTAGTGGTAAGCAAAGTTTTCCTGAAGTAGATTTTGTTACTAACATTGTCGCGCTCTTGGCAAAACGTCCACAAAGTAAAAGCTTCCAAAAGCCGAAAAGGGAGAAAGAAAAGCAGTAAAAACATATGTGGTGGAGTTCTTGTTTTGATAAATTTCTTTGGTGAGCCAGAGTGCCAAGTCTGGTTAGTTTCACCCAGCTGGTCAGGCTTCTGCCAATTAATCAATTTTTTTCCCCTTGAGCTTCTTGCATCTAAATGTATAAAGATCCATAACTCAGGCTGTGATACCGCCACCCCCTAAAGTGAAGCTCACACAGATGAATGGTGATGGTCTTCACCGCAATTATGAATTCCTTTGGCTTTGAATGCAATAGCGGGTCATGTGTGTGTCATAATTTACCACCACCTCCCCTGTCTCTCTCTGCAGTTACAAGACACATCCCGGCATCATTTGTTAAACTTGCTTTGTTCAACAAATATATGTCTTCCCTGAAAGCAAGTCATTTAACCCTCCAGAAACAACAGAGATAGTGCATGTGATTTGTGCGTTTGTGGGGGATCTGCACGTTTGTCTCAACAGTACTGCCCTCTACTGGTGAATATATATATATATATATATATACACACCCACACACACACACACACCGATATATATGTTATCTCATCACTTTTAAATGTTCAAAATAAAACTAAACTAAAATGAATGTGCACTGAACTACACAGGGTTAAGCATGAAAACATTGAAGATATGTCGAGCATAAAATCTACTTTACTGTATAATATTTAAATACTGTAATCACATTCTCACGCTCTTAAAGTAACCCACACATTGGGTGTTATTGGAATAACCATGTTCAGACTTACTGGTATGAAAATTCTTATAATAGGTTAGGGAGCCCCTGCAGACATCTTCTGAGATATCTCCAGTACTAAGGTTAGACAGCGGGTCAGAGATTGCAGTGTATTGAACATGAAAAGGGGCTTTTCTTAAAGCGACTACTTGCTAATGAGGGTATTGATTGCAGCAACACAGGCTGATGAAGTCTCAGAGGGCCAGGTGCCGTACACTGACATCTGTTAGCAATGCGGCATGATTAAATGAACGTGTGGATTGGAAACTCGATCTCATACATTTTAGGAAGCTCTTACAAAAGAAGGTGCCTACTCCTTTTTGAGCAGCACATACACATGTAGTACAGCGCGAGAGAAAATAACTTACGTTCTTACGTTAGTTGCATTAGTGAAATAATAGTTAGATATTTTACATAATACACACACACACACACACACATAAACCTAATCTTTGTAAATAATAATTATAAATTATAAATAAATCAATTGCATACTGAGCTTATAATAGCTAAATTGCTAATAGGAATTAATACCAATGTATTACTCAGACCTGAATGAGTATTCAGCCAGGTTACCTATTTCACTCGATAATACAGTCAAAGCATTTTTTTTTTTGGATACAAGAAGTTATGCGCATCTCACTGCAAAAGTTGAGGCCATACGATTCGTGATAAGATTGAAAGATCTAACAATTTAAAAGGTAATGGTTCGAAGTAGGTGATTATGATTTGATTCAATATGGTAGCGTGGACCATGTTTATCAATATGCAACATGTAAAAGCTCTCTGAAGCCGAAACTATCCAAGTTAAAGGATGGCCAAGATGGCCCATTTTTCACAAACAAGCGCAGTTAATGTTTTTTTTTATCAAGAAACTGAAATTCAATATCACTCTCTCTTTTTATCCATTCATTTTGGAGGAATTAGGAAATAAGTGACAACGTGAAAAACATTTAATTTTAACGTGGAATATGGCCACACCCTCCTCTGCTTTCTCCATATTTTGCTTGGAGTCATTGATTACAAACTTTCCACTGGAGATCATTATATGTTCATTGCTTATAACGTCTAGTAACGGTGATCAAGTAGCACCAACATTACGTGGACATCCATAACTATGACCAGTTCAACATATCAAAAGTAGTTATATGAGAATGAGGAAATGTGGAAGTGAGCAGAGCTACATAGATTATGCTCTTAGGACGCTTCTTTGCTGATCACGGTGAGGACGCGCAAAGTGGGGATGAGTAAACGTGCACATTTATTTGGATTTGAAATCCAAAAAATTTTTTTCTATTTGAATTGGGGTTTTCTTTTTTGAAATTACGTTTTCGACTTTTGATGGATCTTCCGTCCGTCTGACAGAATGTCCTCCTCTGTAACCTACCATGCATGGTTTTGGAATGTTAAAATATTTTATTTTATTTATTTTTTTTCTACGTAATCAAAATAGGAAAAAGTATTAAATAGATTAAAGATAAATACAATAAAACACAACTATCTAGTGGAAAAATACCATTCAAAATATCTGAAAAGTACATACATTGTAATCAATAGCGTACCGTACAATATTGATGGTATATTCTGATGTAAATGCATATTTGCTGATTATGTAAAGACACTACCCCAAAGCAGGAGTGTGGATGCAGTTTCATAAATTCATTGGTCAAACAATAGATTTGTGGCATCGTAAACAAAACCCTCACAAACTAATACTCTCTAGGATTACAAACTTTTAATTCGACTTGTTATCAGGCTCATTGGTAATGAATGAATAAGACATATTTTATTGTGTTACCTACCTTATTGTGACGCCTGGACTGTGTTATGGGTTGAAACCAGCTAACACTGGAGCTGGCATGTCATAGACAGGCGAAATCTGAGTTTAATCATGTTTTTTGCACAATATAATCTTATTGCATGTGTTTCACAGAGATAACTGGTAATTTTTCCTTTACGAAGTTAAGCCACACTTCCTTTCAATGCACCTTGTGCGGCGCGTGTGCACTTCTTTGTTGATTCAGCAGCTTCTTTCTCAAGTTGGCAGATGCACTCGGAAGCCTCGGCTCACAACTTCACAAGAATGGTTCCTGTACACTCAAAACTCACTTTTGTGTTCAACCTTTTATGTGCTTGGAATTGTGGCATAAATCTAACACCATATTGTAGCCTCTGCCTTCCAACTGCATAATGCGTTGCAGTTGCGTGCTAGGCTTTTCTTACAGATATTTTTTTCAAACAATCTGTCAAATGTATTTTCTATTAATATTGATCCAGTGTCTATGATGAGGGCGGCACGGTGGCCCGACTAATTAGCACAATGCCCTCACAGTGAGAGACAGCATCGGGCGTGGGTTCGATCCCAGCTCCGGCCATCCTGTGTGGAGTTTGCATGTTCTCCCCGTGCTTGTGTGGGTTTCCTCCGGGTACTCCGGTTTCCTCCCACATTCCAAAAACATGCATGGCAGGCCGATTGAACACTCTAAATTGCCCCTAGGTATGAGTGTGAGTATGGATGGTTGTTCGTCTCTGTGTGCCCTGCGATTGGCTGACAACCTGTTCAGGGTGTCCCCCGACTACTGCCCGAAGATAGCTGGGATAGGCTCCAGCACCCCCGCGACCCGAGTGAGGAGAAGCGGTACAGAAGATGGATGGATTCTATGACGATAGTCCGAGTCTCAACAAAACACCTTGACAGATGCAACACTAAACAACCGTGCAATCGTGACGTGCCACACAACTTATTTTGACGCTTCTGTATGAATTAATTTAAACATTTTCACACGTAATCCAAAAAGATTTTTTTTTTCTTAAAACTTTGTAAGATTAGGCCACTTTGGCGTATCGTATTTAATTAGATAGGTGACTTAAACCAAGCCAAAATCTTGCAGACACCCTTGGCACACATATCAGTTGATTACAGTTCAGACCGTGAGGTCCCACATTGTCACATGTGCTAGGCAGAGCCACCCTCATGTGGGTGGGTGGTCAAGAAAGCATTAGATTAGAAACCATTTTGGATAGATGAGACGCGCAGAAAAGGCTCCGTCGCTCAATCTTTCTGGCATCCATTAAATAGTTCAACTGAGAATGTACAGTCTTCTGGTAGTTACTATGAGCATAGCGAGCATTGACGATAAAAGAACAAGGCAAAGGTTCCACAGAACGTTTCACTTTTAAAAGCAGCTCAGTTTTGATCAAATTATCTGAATGGGTGGCATACCGTTTCCTCCAACGTCCTCTGGTCACCTGCACAGACAGAAAATCTGCCCCAGCATTACTGTATGTGCCAAATGAATGCCAAATTGAGCCTAAAAAACAGCTTCAACAAAGACTTGTAGATTTACTTGCACTTGTACACTTTCCACATTTCAACACGTTGCAAGTGAAAATGTCTGAACCGCGTCCAAGAACATTTGCCAAACTGCTAATGATTTCAGTGGAAAGAAAAAACAAACATCTTTTCTGGTACGCTTGCATGATAGCCATTTGGGTGCAATTTCAAGCTATTAATACTTAATTTTCATAATTGGGGGGGTCATCCCGGGGTTCTCGAATATCTCACTAGCAGCTGCTCCAAAGCCCAGTTCAGTCTGGCATGAGCGATGATAATCGGCTTCAGGATTTGCGCCGTGAAATAAAAGGTAATTTATTTGGCACTTGTATTCTCAAAGTATACAATGAAGACTGACAGCTAAGATGGGGGTGACTAGAGGGCAAGGGATGTTGTTGGAGAATAAAGTTCAACCAAGCCCGGTAAAGACGACAAAACATACGGTCATTGAACAGTCTCTCCCTCCCAGTGCTCCTTATTGCTTTTTATTAGTGTTTGCTTGTTCTTATTGGCACCAACTGAGGCACAGCATCGATATACCCGCCAGGACATCGTGGACATTGGATATCGATGCGAAATAACCATCACAGAGGAATTTTGCTATGATCGCAAAATTCCGGACGAACTGGCGAGGCCGCCCGGCTCACCGTGGCTTGTCATCGGGACCGGGAGGCGGCGCAGGCGACGCAGAGAGAGGAAGCAGAAGCGGGGCTACAGGTCCGGTGTCTTGCTACGGCTGCGACGGCAGCCCCACAGGCAACCACTGCCGAGTCTCTACCTCACCAACGCCAGATCCGTGGTCCACAAAATCGACGATCTGGGATTACAAATCCTAGGAAACCGCCATGTGCGAGACAGCAGTGTGATCGTCATCACGGAATCCTGGCTGCACGCCAACGTCCCAGACGCTAGCATCCAGCTGGCTGGGCGCTCGCTACATCGAGCAGATCGGACAAGGGACACCGGTAAGAGAAGGGGCGGGGGGCTCTGTGTTTACGTGCATGAGAACTGATGCGGTGATAGCACGATCGTCGAGAAGCACTCTTCCCCCGACATCGAGTTCATGTCTGTTAAATGCCGGCCTTATTTTCTCCCGAGGGAGCTAACGGTAGTGATCATCACAGCTGTTTACATCCCTCCCGACGCTAGCACTAGCACGGCACTCTCGCTACTCGCGTGCGTCATCAATAAACATCAGCGGGCCCACCCTGATGGCGTTCACATAGTAGCGGGAGACTTTAATAAGGCCAATTTAAAGACTGTACTCCCAGAGTTCCACCAGCATGTCAAGTGCCCAACGAGGGGAGACAACACTCTCGACCATGTCTACTCGAACATCAAGCACGCATACAGGGCCCTCCCACTCGCCCCCCTCGGCCAGTCAGACCACCTGTCCTTGCAGCTCGCACCTGCGTACACCCCTCTCAGGCGCAGATTCAGGCCTACCACAAAGACTGTGAAAACCTGGCGTGATGACGCCATGAGTGAATTACAGGACTGCTTTCAAGACACCAACTGGGACCTCTTTGATCATCAGGACCTTGATGTCTACACGCATTGTGTACTGGACTACATCAAGTTCTGCATGGAAACTGTGTCCCTACACAGGACCATACGGACCTTCCCAAATGCGAAGCCCTGGATGTCCAGCCAGGTCTGCTCTCTCCTCAAGGCCCGTGACGCGGCCTTCAGGTCAGGCGACAAAGCCCATTACAGGGTGGCTCGTGCTGACCTGAGCAAAGGCATCAAGCTAGCCAAGGCAAACTACAAGAGGAGGCTGGAGGCCCACCTTGCCAGCAACAGACCACGGGAGGTGTGGCAGGGTCTACGGAGCATCACCAGCTTCAGAGGCAGCAGCACGACCTCTGTAGACACGAGTGCATCGCTGGCAGAGGAGCTTAACTGCTTTTTCGCTCGCTTTGACTCGCCCCAACCGTCACACCCCCGCACTTCATGCCTCAACTCCCCCCCACTCACCGTAGAGGAACACGATGTGAGGCGCGCGCTCCTGGCTATCAACCCCAGGAAAGCTACTGGACCCGACGGAATACCAGGCAAGGTCCTCAGAGCATGTGCCCACCAACTGTCACATGTTTTCTGCAGGGTCTTCAACCGCTCCCTGGCTCAAGCAGTCATCCCCTCCTGCTTGAAAACGTCCACTATTATTCCTGTCCCCAAAAAGTCACCCGCCGTCCACCTGAATGACTACCGTCCTGTTGCTCTCACACCAGTCATCATGAAGTGCTTCGAGAGGCTGGTTCTCCAGCACATCAGGGGCTGCCTTCCTCCCACTCTGGACCCCTACCAGTTTGCATACCGGGCTAACAGATCCACTGAGGACGCCATCGACACTGTTCTGCATGTTGTGCTGGGCCACCTGGAACAACAGCAGAGCTATGCAAGGATGCTCTTTGTGGACTACAGCTCGGCATTCAACACAATCATGCCGGACATCCTCGTCGCCAAACTGGACATTCTCGGCCTCCCTGCCCTCACACGCATCTGGATTAAGGACTTCCTGACCAACAGACCCCAGACTGTATTGCTCGGCCCCTACACGTCCTCCACCCGTACGCTGAGCACCGGTTCCCCTCAAGGATTCGTGCTGAGCCCTCTCCTATACACCCTCTACACCTACGACTGTAGCCCGGCCCACGGTAACAACACCATCGTCAAGTTTGCTGACGACACGACAGTGGTCGGTCTGATCTCGGAAGGTGATGAGACAGCCTACAGAGAGGAGGTCCAGAGACTGACGGCTTGGTGCGAGGACAACAGACTGCAATTCAACATTGCAAAAACAAAGGAGATCGTCATCGACTTCAGGAGGAACAAGACGGTGCCGCCCCCCCTCTGCATCGAAGGCGTGTGTGTGGAGAGGGTCCACACGTTCAAGTTCCTGGGAGTACAGATCTCCGATGACCTTTGTTGGACACACAACACCACAGCAGTGGTAAAGAAGGTCCACCAGCGTCTGCACTTCCTGAGAGTCCTCAGGAAATTCAACCTGGACAGGAAGCTGCTGCTGGCCTTCTACCACTCGTCCATCGAGAGCCTGCTGACGTACTGTGTCTCCACCTGGTACAGCGGCTGCACTGAGGCGGACAGAGTGAGGCCCCAGAGGACAGTCAAAACAGCGCAAAGGATTATTGGCTGCCCTCTCCCCTCACTGTCGGACATCTACATCGCCCGGTGCCTCAGAAGGGCTCTCAACATCGTCAAAGACAATACCCACCCAAACTCACACCTGTTCGACCTGATGCCCTCTGGCAGGCGCTACAGGTGCATCAAATCAAGGACCAATAGACTGAGAAACAGTTTCTTCCCAAGAGCCATCTCCATTCTAAACTCACACACACACACACACACGACCACCCTTACCTTGCAGAACAGCAACGTGATGTGTTTTTATATACCCTATTTAGTATTATTTTCCATTGCACTAACTATTCTCTTATTTATCTAATTTATATATTTATCTGAATTATTGTTGTATTGCACTGAAGAGGGGAGCTCTCTAATCTCGTTGCACACTTGAGTACAATGACAATAAAGGGATTTCTGATTTCTGAAAAGAAGTAATTTACAATTTTATATGCCCTACTTGCTGCAAAGAAATAGTTCTGATAAATTGTTCCGTATGTAGCTACGTAAACTACGCATTTATTCCTACACGTACAAATTAAACCAACTGTCATAATGCAGCTTCTTTTCTATTTTGTGAACTCTCGACCTTTAATATTTGAATAGGAATGTGAAATTTCAAGCTGAATTCACAATTTTTATTATAGCTTGAAGTTTTTTTGTTTTCTTTTTTAAATTGATGAATAACAATAACAATTGCATTTTAAAAAATGAAATTCCGAGAGTACATAATAAATTTGTGAAGTATGACAAACCTTTATTTTTTCATTAACCTTTTGATTCGTATCCGTAGATTGGATGTCAATTGGTTTTTGGGGCAAAGAGCGGGCCAGAGTTGGACTACAGGAGCTCCAAGGTCTCTGTGGCACATAATTAGATTGACTTAGCGCTACACTGTTTTATCAGTTCATTATTTGCAAGTGCGCCGGCGCAGCCCGCCATTGCACCCGGCTTGAATTTTCTTTTATTGTTATATTAAAAAAAAGAAAGGACTTTTGCCAACTAAATAAAATGTCGCCCCTCCACAGTGCTCTCCACCCACTAGCCCGCCCAACCCAGCAAGGCTTTAGGTTGATCTTGCCAGTAGCATTATTCGTGTGTCTCAAAGATGAAGCCTTGCATGTCTTATAGGTACACCAATCCGTAACCTAAACTTGTAACCCTAAAAAGCCTTTGGATGGTCGCAAGCACATATCAATGTAGTAAGAGGGAAATGCTATCTGGAACATTTTTTCTCGCTGTAGTAGTAGTTTCGTGTGGTTTTCACACCTCCTGTCTCATCCCTGAAAGCCATGCCATTTTTTGAGGTGTGTAGTCGAGAGCAATTTCTCGCTGTAGTCGTGATAGTTGTAAAAAGCACTCCTGGCGCTCTGTGGGCCTCCATCCATCCATTATCTGTTCCACTTCTCCTCACAAAGGTTGCTGGAGCATATCCCAGCGGTCTTCAGGCAGTAGCGGGGTACACTCTGAACTGGTTGCCACCCAATCGCAGGGCACACAAACTCACAACCTCTGCACTGTGTGGCCATCGTGCTAACCAGTCGCCCACCGCGCCGCCCACTATAGGCATGCGTATCGTTATCAACATGGAAAGGGACGCCATGCAGTGAGATGCCAAAGACCCTGTGTTTGTCTGACCACTGTTAGTCTTGAGTCCCTTCCAACTAGTAAGGGCAGCTTGACACTTTGCGTGTTTGCCTGTTCAGCCAACCATCCACCGTGACCAAGGTAGAAAGAGGACAAAGCCACTCTTACCACCCTGAAGTCCTGTACATATAAACACTGGTGCTGACTTTGCAGATAGACCCAGATGGAGGTGTGGTAAACTGTATGATGTCGACATATTCTCATTTACAAGTCACCACCTTTCTGCTCCATCTCAACTGCAACTGCTGAAATTTCTATAGAAATCATGTGTGAATGCTGAAAAGCTGACTTGAAATGTTTTGGAATTAATTGAATTGTTGAAATGTAGAACGTGAGACTTGGGGTTTTATTTTGTTCAACCGTCTACAAACGGGTGTTATAAACTATTGTGCCAGCCCAAGTCTAGTCTGTATGAGGCCATGTTGTGCCTTTCTAGGCGTTCCAGTGCACTGAGTTGCCTCACCCCGACTCATCCAACAATTTGGCAACAGAAAGTCATCTGCGCTTCCTTGTAGAACTGGGCGTATCGTAATTTTTGTGCCGGGGCAAGGGTCTCGTTCAGTGTATTTTGAATTTGGTAGACGTGCTACGCCTCAACTGGGCATTTTTGCGTCAGCCGTTGGCGCATCTGCCAATTTCGCATTTGCTCACGGACACACGATTGGGGTTGTAATTGCCCATGTCACATGCACGGCTGACCGGCTACATAATCGGCCAGCAAGGGGAGAGGTTGTAGTTTATCTGCCAATTTCAATGACAGACCCCAGCCAGTCTATTTCTGTTTCCGCAATGTCGATGTACTCATATGTGCTGCGCCTCTGACCGCCCTGATGTTGATGAAAATGAGGGATATCACAGGGATTGGTCTGGAATAGATTATTTTTTATCCCATGATAAACAAGGTGAAAACACCCCGTTACGCCCAATTCGACCAGCGCAAATTCTAGCAAAATAACAAAAGAAAGAAAACTCACCCATGCATGCCTCGGAATGGAAATAGGGCCCTTAAAGTTCAAATGGATTGAATTGGTCATCAAATGTGGGAAGAGGCAGTAAATATGTAAACTCCCCCTTAATTTGGGATTTTTATTTGGAAAAAGTGAGCATTTTGGGAATGTTAAATTTAAAGAATGCGATACATAGTTTTTTGTAATTCCCTTAAGGAGATGAGCTGTTTAAAATTCACTCAGGCAAGGAATGTGAAGGAGGAGGGTGCATTTTTAATAAATCTCAGAATGTGAGATTTCTACAGAGCAAATGTGGAAACTTTGTGAATTTGTGAACTCCCACCGTGCGCTTTGGTGAATGCAAATGATTTTTCCACTAGAGGCTTGCTGATGTTAATTTTGCCAGTAATTTATACTACAGAGAATTTTAAAAATGCCAGGAGTTTGAAGTAGTTGTGGGGGCCAGATTCCTCAGCACCCCACAATCAGTTCACAAGTATATTTCTTTAGGGGCCTTGTGTCTGTGAAATTACCTTATTTCCCCCCAATTCATTATGCATGTCATACTGTATTGTTGAATATACAAACACAAATTCTTTGCTGTCAGGAATGGAATAAATTGGTTAAAGAATCTGACGCCCGCATCCTGTTAACATCAAAAGGCACATGGCTATGCATACCAATTGTAGAGGTACCGGAAGGGGCAAACGTGGGTGGAACAAAAGTGCATTTAAACTTGATGACCTCCACCTTAAATAAGTAAGCCATTTGGGGAAAGGCGTCATTGTACGTAACATTAAATATTGGGATGAGGAAAAAACCAGAAGCAGATGCACAAGAATGCTCAAAGTTCTTATTTTGGCCAACTATTGTTGGCTTAAGCGCCTGAAAATGATTTGGGTCTTCGATTCGATATCGACAACATCCAGTCAGCTGTGCGGAGTTTCACAGTTTCTAGCCTGCTTTTTTATTTCATGCATCTTGCACTACATTACTTTCCAGTCATTGTGAAAACCACAGAAAATGACAAGTTCCAGTAAGACAGATGTTATAGATATACAGTGAGAACGAAACCCACATTGACCACATTAGAAGCACGTATAATGTGTCTCATAACCTGACTCATATCTACCCTTCAGCTTGAATAAATTCATTTTAAGAAATCCGCAACTACTTTCACAAATCTCACTAAAGGCCATTCATTTTTCCGCACATAAATATATATTTTCTAGGCACCTGTTTATTACTATGGTCAGCCACCTATCTCAAGATGCTTTGTGTGTACGCCATCTGGGCCGGCTTTCTATAGCATCCACTTGACTACAGTGATGCCAAGTAACCATAAAACCAAACATGTAGTGCTTCACTTCCCTGACTACTGATTAAGGACTTCAAACGCCCACTATTACAGAAGCAGTATTCTGCTTTGGTTGAGGAGAAAACAACACATTCCCTAATAACAGTTCTGGTTGGCTGACTGGTGTTTTAAAGCATTAATGAGGTTGAATTAGTCATTATGAGCATACATTGTACCTAGAAAGAAAACAGGCAGTGTGCGTCTTTAGTATGTTTCTGAAAAGTACACTGTACACGTCAAAAGAGTTGATGACTCTATCTTAGTCAAGGAAATTACTTAGCAGGGGCTCTATATTTGTACCCCGGATAAATCTGGCATCAAGCGCAGTCTAGCTGTGTGAAGGGGCGGAATATGTGCACTTGGCCTAAAAACTGTTGCACCTGTATTTTCATGCTGTGGCAAGTCTACCGCGTTTTGGAATTTGGCAGATCGCTCGCACTGCGCCTTTCGGGGTGTTTGGCGAACTAAGAGTGATATCTACAACACGCTTCCGACACACCTGACAATTTGAAGACAGGTGGGACTTGGAGTTAGAGCACCGAACACAAACAATACATTCTTAGTTATAATGGTCCGTGACTTAAAGATTTTTGGGGCTATTTGATGCACCACTCATGCAGTGCGTTGCTTGTCAATTTGGTCAATTCTCAATTCTGATTATCATTGCATGGACTGGATTCATTAAAAAGAGACAAACAAACAAAAAAAATGTGAAAACACACACTCCTACAAATTAGCCTGTTGATGACGCACACGTCACTGGTGTTAGTTTCTGGGTCCACCACATGAATTAATTTCACAAACAAAATTAATATCGATGGCATTCACACATCTCTTGAAATCCATCCATCCATCCATCATCTGTACCGCTTCTCCTCACTAGGGTCGCGGGTCAGCTCCAGAGTTCCGTTCCGGCTCCTCGCTAGCTCCAGAGTTCCGTTCCGGTTCCTCGCCAGCTCCAGAGTTCCGTTCCGGCTCCTCGCCAGCTCCAGAGTTCCGCTCCGGCTCCTCGCCAGCTCCAGAGTTCCGTTCCGGTTCCTCGCCAGCTCCAGAGTTCCGTTCCGGCTCCTCGCCAGCTCCAGAGTTCCGTTCCGGCTCCTCGCCAACCCCCAGTCCTGTTCCAGCGGAGCACGTCCCGCGTCCGCCCCAAGTCCCTGTTCCGGCGGAGCACGTCCTGCGACCGCTCCAAGTCCTTGTTCCAGCGGAGCACGTCCGGCGTCCGTCCCAAGTCCCTGTTCCGGCGGAGCACGTCCTGCGTCCGTCCCAAGTCCTTGTTCCGGCGGAGCACGTCCTGCGTCCGTCCCAAGTCCTTGTTCCGGCGGAGCACGTCCTGCGTCCGTCCCAAGTCTCTGTTCCGGCGGCGCACGTCCTGCGTCCGTCCCAAGTCTCTGTTCCGGCAGAGCACGTCCTGCGTCCGCCCCAAGTCCCTGTTCCGGCGGAGCACGTCCTGCGTCCGTCCCAAGTCTCTGTTCCAGCGGCGCAGGTCCTGCGTCCATCCCAAGTCCTTGTTCCGGCGGAGCACGTCCTGCGTCCGTCCCAAGTCCTTGTTCCGGCGGAGCACGTCCTGCGTCCGTCCCAAGTCTCTGTTCCGGCAGAGCACGTCCTGCGTCCGCCCCAAGTCCCTGTTCCGGCGGAGCACGTCCTGCGTCCGTCCCAAGTCTCTGTTCCAGCGGCGCAGGTCCTGCGTCCATCCCGAGTCCCTGTTCCGGCGGAGCACGTCCTGCCTCCGTTCCAAGTCCCTGTTCCGGCGGAGCACGTCTTGCGTCCGTCCCAAGTCTCTGTTCCAGCGGCGCACGTCCTGCGTCCGGCCCACGTTCCTGTTCCGGCGGAGCACGTCCGGAGTCCGCCCCAAGTGCCAGTGCCGCCTGCGCCAGGCCCGCCGCCGCCGCTCCAAGTCCTTGTCTCGGCTGCGCCCGGCCCGCCGCCGCTCCAAGTCCCTGTCTCGGCTGCGCCCGGTCCGTCGCCGCTCCAAGTCCCTGCCTCGGCTGCGCCGGCCCGCCGCCGCTCCAAGTCCCGGCCTCTGTTGCGCCAGGCCCGCCGCCGCTCCAAGTCCCTGCCTCGGCTGCGCCCGGCCCGCCGCCGCTCCAAGTTCCTGTATCGGCTGCGCCAGGCCCGCCGCCACCCCAAGTCCCTGTCTCGGCTGCGCCCGGTCCGCCGCCGCTCCAAGTTACTGCCTCGGCGGCGCCCGACGAACCGCCGCCGCATCCCGTCTCTGCCTCGGCGGCGCCCGACGACCCGCTGCAGCGTCTCGTCTCTGCCTTGGCGGCGTCCGACGACCCGCCGCCGCCTCTCGTCTCTGCCTCGGCGGCGCCCGACGACCCGCCGCCGCTTCCCTGCATTTGGGCCCTCCTCTACCTCCACCCGTCGACCCTAACACCAATAAAAGTAGCTTGAAATGAACTCTAAAATGCACAGGAAGTCAGTGAAGAGAGGCCAAAATTGGTGTTATGTGCTCCTTCTTTTGAGCTCCGCTCGGAGGCGAGCAGCAGAATTTTGGACCAACTGGAGCTGCTTGAGGGAGGACTGGCCGACTCCAGCATAAAGTGCATTACCATCATCTAGCCGAGATGTAATGAAGGCATAAATTACTGTTGATAAGTGCTGCTGAGAAAGACAACTACACAATTAGAAAGGTTCCACTACACACTCAGTCACCCAATTTTTGTTACGTGATATATATGGAACTACGTTTATTTTCTTCAATCAGTACAAACTGAGACTATAGTCTCTATTTTTGTAGACAGTGATTCTGCACCATGGTGCAAATGTCGGGCGATTTGGAAGAATTTGCAGTAGACGCCATGTCCTAGAAATGCACCTGATGGAGTGAGAATTTGGTGGCAGAAAATCAATCTAAAGTTACAAGATCATCTGGCACAAAAAAAGTCAGCATGATAAAGGAAACATGCTTTCTTATTCACAATTTGTAACGGTTTCCTGATGTCATCTCACAATTACATTTAATAATATGTTAGGGACATCGCGTTACAGAGGATCATGAATTATTTGTAAAGATTAAATTTATGTAGCAGTATTTTGCATGATCAGACCAAACACAAATACTCACTAGCCCAATTGACAACTATTATCCCAAAACTCTTGCAAGATACTTCATGAATGGTGGCATACAAACATTAATCTGACAATTTTCCAAAACATGTCTCCTTGAAATTACAAGTACCATAGTATTGCATCGTCCGGCAGAAAGCACGAGGTATTTAAAACATGTGCAAAGCATTTGCAGAATTAGGAATAAATTATTAAATAATAGTGGTCGCCTGGTGCTCTGCCAGGGTTTTGAGTCCAGTTTAATGGCACATGGCTTCATGGTTTAAATTAGTTTACCCTGAGTTTGAAATGAAAGAGACTAGCCCAGAGCAAAACACGTCATTTGTCCTTAATAAAAAATACATATTGGGGCTTTTTCCGCTGTGTGTTTGTGGTCTTGAAGTGCATCCATTTTAAGTGTGAATATAAAGTACCAGTGACACATACCAAAATCCCCAAAACATATTACTGCTCGTGCAGAAGCACAAGTAAACTGGGACATTTTTAACATCTGACACGGTCATAAAGTCTTTCCTGTTCTAGCACATTATGTGCACATGATGCTTATAAATTCAGTATGCGTTAGATATTAATAATGCATAGGATAACGCATTTGTAAAACAATTTTCATTGGGTGATTTGTTACAATAATGAAGTTAATTCTGAGACTATGTTAACTGAGTAAATTATTACTAAGTAAAACATGAAAATATAAACCTTTTCTGCAAAAAAATCAGATAAACCTACAATTTTAGATATTAACGTTTGTAAAATATGCTTGTCTAGGAACAGCAAACTGATGCCATTTAATAAAATAAAAAACAGTCCCAACTAAATAAGACGCAATTTAGAATCAGAATGCCCATTATTGTTAAAATTGTCAAGCAAAATCAAACAAAAAAATGCTTTTCTCCTATGATTGTTAACATATTATTCATAAATTCGTAAAAGTTTATTTATTAATTTTTTTTAAAGTCTGAACACAGATATATTCCATCCATTCTATGCTGCTTTTCCTCAATAAAAATAACCAAATAAAATATTATAGTTCATCCACAACACTCAACCTATTAGAAATAATAACTATTGTCAAGGGTGTGACCCTTTCAGACTGTAGCCCAGCACCTGGCATTTGTGTGCGCGGGCAGCCGCACACACACACTCACACACACGCATACGCACAGGCACACACACACACCAACCAGGGGTTTATTTACGGTCTTCTCCTCTGCTTTTAATGAAGGACATTTATTCACCACAGATGGTATCACATACCGTAACCCCGATGAAAGCTTCTGGAAATGTTCAAAAATAGTTTGTCATCTTGGTTGTGATAGGAGCAGCTTGACAGCAGCTGCTATTACTGTTTCATATATAACATAAATCAAATACTCAAAGATTAAGCAAAACTCTACGATTGTGAAATGAATGTTCACATTAAAGTTCCAAAACAAATTGAGAGATTTATGTGTTTTTCTTTGGCCACGGCTTGAGCTTAATTCCTTCATTTTGTTGGAGATTGAGCTACTGCATTTTAAAATCATTTAGTCGATAACTGCTTTTTCTGAATAGTTGTGAAGTCATTTACTGCTTGGCCACAACACATTTTTCCACTTTCCGCTGTGGTGGCTACAGCTTCTGAAAGTCGATCAAAGGCATTTCATACACCATTAACCAGGAAAAGTTGCCATAACTACATTGAGGCTGCTGCCAGTTTTAACACCCTTTTTCTATATTCTGTGGCATACTTGCATTCAGAACCTTTTGTAGTGTGAACATGCAGCATTTTAAAATAGTACAGTGAAGTATTTTTTTTCAGTTTTCTTTTATCATTTTGACAGTTTTTAAATTATTATTACAGTTAAAGATGATATTCAATGCAACCCAAATGTGTTTCGTGGTAATGGTGAGGTTATTCAAACACTATTTCAGAATTTGGTCTCTAAAAAGTTTGTATGGTAATATATGCCTAAACACATCCAGCGGATATAAAAAGTCTACTCATGCCAGGCTTTTGTGATATGAAAAATGAGACATAAATTAAGCATTTTAAAATATTGTCTGCTCATAACATTCTAACCTGTAAAACTTAATCCAGTTTGTATTTTTTTTAAAAATGTGAATGGAAGTAAACATAAATGAAATATTACAGTATTGTGAATGCACAAATGTGCACTGCCTCTTATAACCTGTATACGTTCAGGATTAAGCCATCACATTAAAAAACTCATATTAAATGGTAGTCAGAGCACCCCTGCCAGCATAACGAAATCTGCCCAACACATGTGGGCTTCCTCCTCATTGGCACCAAGTCCACTCTTTCCAAAACAGCCAGTTATTCCCCCACCACTGACATCTCCACAGTTTCACCATACAAAACTTAAAAGTCTGGGAGTCATCCTTAACAGTACAGTATCCTTCCAATCACACAATAATATTAGCAAGTCCGCCTACTTCCATCTAACATAAACCATCTACGCTTCTCTTAACCACCCCCTATCCCCCCACCGTTGCCATTCTTGTGCTCGGTCTCACCACCTCCTATCTAGATTATTGTAACGCTATCCTTTTTAGCCTCCCTCTCAAATACCTCCATAATATCTCAAATGTCCTGGAGCCTGTTGCTCCAATTAAAATAATGACAGGTTCATGTCGACATAAAACAGCTTGGAGGTGCACTCCAAACTCCAACAAATTTAGATACAGTGGATAAAAAAAAAACTACAACAGTTGAAAACATCAACTAGCTGTCTTGATTCAATACCATCTTAGTTTTTCAAAACTATTGTGGAATCCGTTCTGACTGAGTTACGGCAAATGATAAAGGGCTCACTTCAGTCAGGCAAATTTCCTAAACCCCTGAAAATAGCTGTCATCAAGCCCCTTCCAAAAAAAGAGAATGCTGGATGTGTCCTTATTAGTAAATTAGACCAATCTCAAACCTTCCCTTATTAACCAAGATAGTGGAGAAAGTTGATCTCAAACTGGCTTTTTGATTGATTCTAATCAGGATTCTGACCACATCACAGGATTGAAACAGCTCTTATTAAAAGACTACATGACATAAATTTCAGAAGCTGCTGCCTCCGCGACCCCACCCTGGATAAGCAGCAGAAAATGGATCGATGGACATAAGATTGAAAAGTAATGCAGGGAAAGTGTTAGGAAGTTTTGAATCTGATCAAATGGCCATGACATCTGGTGTCCCTCAAGGGTCAGTTCTTGTTACACTTCCGTTCAGTCTGTATATGTTACCTTTGGGTCATAGATTGGGTTCAGATTGAAAAAAATGAAAGAATTGGGTACCCAGGCCACTGACGGGTGAAGTACAAAATAGGCTTATTTTGAGGTCCCACAATTTGAGACAGCTCATTACTAGCCTCAATGTTTTCAGACTTCTCACCTGTCCCCTACTTTGTATAACCAGCTCCGCCCTTAATTTCCGTATCAGATTATCATCTGACCTGGCAGTACTCGCCTTGAACCTGTAGTTGGATCAATCCGCTCTTCTGACCACTGCCTCGGCCTGCCACACGAGATGCTTTGTACACTCGCTGGCAAAAAAACATGGAATCACCAGTCTGTCAAGTTGTACATGGAGGTTGAGTGGGAGGAGGACCCAAATGCAGGTAAGTGAGGCAGGAGTAACTTAACGAGTATTTAATGTAAGGGAAACAAAAAGGAAAACACAGCACTGGGAAACACTAAATAAAGTACAAAATAAGGATCAAAGTAACAAAACAAACACTAGCAAAAATATCTATGAAAACTAAAACAGGCTGGGAAACGGACAACAAACACTGAACAGGAGGCATTGACATGGACGCTGACAAGAACATCTGACCGACAAGAACTGAAAGCAAAAAAGGAACTAATAAAAACAATTTAACAAGACAACGAGGAACACCTGGACTAGACACAAAGGTTTGGAAGGAGCAGATTGGTTAACACTAGGAAACGAACACAGGTGGACACAATAAACACGACGAGACAGAAGACACAAAAACACAAAGCATGACCAGTGTTGAGGGTAATGAGTTATAAAAGTAACACACTGTACCTGCTGCTACTCTGAAATTGCTCCGCTTTTGTCTGTCAACACAACAGACAATTTACAATAACTTGTTTAATTTTCCATTGGCCCATTTAATTTTCCTCTGTTGTATAATTTTTGTGGTTCCATTGTTATCGATGAGATCTTGTCTCTTTTGGTTGAAATTTATATCCTCTAGTGTTTTCATTTATGTTGTTCACAGCTAGTGTTGGGTAGATGAGGCATCCTGTATCGTTTCGACACAGTGACACAATGTATTGACACTGTGTTGACACTGTGTTGCTGAATACTGACACCTGGTGGACTTGATGTGATGTGTTTTTATATATCCTATTTCGTATTACTTTCCATCGCACTAATTATTCTCTTATCTAATTTATATATTTAACTGAATTATTGTTGTATTGCACTGGAGAGGGGAGCTCTCTAATCTCGTTGCACACTTGAGTCCAATAACAAAGCGATTTCTGATTCTGATTAGGCATTTGCTTTCACATTATTTTTACATGCATGCAATTTCATAAAAAAAATCTTTGATATTCGAGACGCAGTTGATAAATTAAGAGAACATCTGTCTGAATGCCCAAGTAAAAGTGTTGTGAATGACAATGGCAATTTCCCCCGCCTTTGAGAAAATCCTCTCACAAGGCACTGAAGAGGCCGGTGTGCACAACGCCTGTGTGGCTAATATAAATAGGTGAGGGAACGTTGCCTCCATGGACTTCCAGTATAAGAGCAGGTCTTCCGTACGTGCAACGTGTCCTGCTGACATATAGCGCTGCACCTCTGAGTGCGCATCAACAGTGACGTCTTCCATCTTGCGGATATTTAATGCAAAGTAACGCGCCAATAACTCGATGCTTGTTTTGAGCGTCCATCCTGTTGACAGATGCGCTTCCTTATGAACACAGTTTGGCGCGCGACCGCTGTGTCGACACAATTCTGGTAGTGGTCACGTGACTTTCTCAAAGCAGTACACCGACACGGGGTTTGCCCTGGAAGCTCGGCGCGCGCATCGACGCCTCGGTGTCGTTGGACCCATCACTATTCACAGCCCACTTCAATTAGCTCCCTGGTCCCATCTTCAGTTATTTTGTGTATATTGGTTACACAATATATGTTGGTTGTTCATAGACTGCTGTGTCTAAAATCTGAACCAAGTACAGACAATATGGGGACAATTGTTAAAGGAACGCATACTGGTAGACCAAGGAAGACATATATCTCCTCAACCTGTCACATTTTGTTGGTTTTAAGGAAGCTTCATCTAATGAACATGTGTGAGTACCCGTCCTTTGGACAATCATCGACACATCGTGAAGTTTGCGGACGACACAACAGTGGTGGGCCTCATCAGGGACGACAACGACCTGGCCTACAGAGAGGAGGTGGAGCAGTTGGTGGGCTGGTGCAGAGTCAACAGCCTGGTCCTGAATGTTGACAAAACTAAAGAGATCATTGTCGACTTCAGGAAAAACCAGCCCAACCATGCCCCACTTCTCATCAACAACAAGGCTGTGGAGGTGGTCAGCAGCACCAAGTTCCTAGGGGTGCACATCACAGACAAACTCACCTGGTCTGTGAACACTGCATCACTGGTGAAGAGGGCACAGCAGCGCCTGTACTTCCTGCGGAGGATGAGGAGAGCCCACCTGCCCCCACCCACCCTCATCACATTCTACAGAAGCACCATAGAGAGCATCCTGACTAATTGTATCTCTGTGTGGTGTGGAGGCTGCAGTGCCTCCGACTGGAGTAGTGTGAGGAGGGTGGTGAGGACAGCAGAGAAAATCATCGGGACTTCTCTCCCCTCCATTCAGGACATTGGCCAGAAGCGCTGCCTATCCCGAGCCAAAAACATCATTAGGGACCCCTCTCACCCCCATCATGGACTGTTCACTCTGCTAGCCTCTGGGAAGAGGTACTGCAGTGTGCGGTGCAGGACCACCAGGTTCTGCAACAGCTTTGTCCCCCTAGCCATTAGACTGTTAAACGGTCAATCACACACATAGCAAGCCTACCCAGCTGTTACCCCCCCACTTGCGTGTTTCTCTCTACAAACTTTCTATTTTTTTGCACTGTTGTACATAAAATCCCTTTTCTATATTCCAACTCAATACTACATATTTATATCTGTATATTTATGGAACCTGTGCGGGTCAGATGTATCGACATTTCGTTCTGTATACATGTGTACAAGAATGACAATAAAGTATATCTGAATCTGAATCTGAATCTGAATCTGAGATTCATCATTGAGAGAAGCTGCAACCTCCACACAAAAGTTTTATAATGACCCTGGTTTTGCTCACTCGTGCTTTTAGGTCCATACTGCTATTCTGACAAAACACTCTGGCCAAACATGGACCCGTGGCTTCTTGTCTAGGATCAATCAAAGGCACACTGACCCAGTACATGTCCAATTCCAAAGCGTCCAGCATTTGTGACCATTTAATCCATCTGATGCAAACATCACCTGCTGGAGTGCACTGATTCCGCTTCAAACAAAGCACCTGTTACACCACCCTCTGGAATTGCTCCTCCCAAACGATATTAAGTGGTATCTGCTCATTGTCTGGGGTTTCTGAAAAAATGTTCTCTTCTATTTTTAAACTGCAACCCTATCATGTTGTTGTTTTCTGGCAGAGCTTGCGCTTGGGAAATTGCAGACTGGGTGCTGTCTGTGACCGGTGAAGACTTACGAGCCTCAACTTGAAAAATGTATTTGATTATGCCAATGACATCCATACTCTTATTACCAGACCTAAGGTTTACGTTTTACAGATGCTTAACAGCCTCAAAGATTAGTCGGCTGCATGATATTCTTACACAGCTGGAACCTGATCATGCTCGCAACTCGAATTGACAACCAGTTCAAGCAGGTATGTTCAGCTCCTGTCCTCCAGAACCCTGCCCTGCTTGTTTTCCACCCATCATTGCTACAACACACCTGATTCAAATGATCAGGATCGTTATCATGCTTCTTCAGAGCTTGCTAATGAGCTGATCATTTGAATCAGATGTGTTGCAGCAGGGAGGGGTGGAAAACTGGCAGGAGAGCGGTCCTTTAGGACCGGAGCTGGTCACTCCTGGGTTAAGAGAACAGAGGCAATAAACATTGCTGTTGGTTGGGCTCAGAAAAACAAGTTTCAGTTCAGCAGCAACAAGGCTGAAACTGTCTTGTTCACTAACAAGAGGAAGCCCATGTTGTTACCCCAGCCTGCTGTTACCTTCCGGATCAGGTATGCGTCAGCCTTTTCAGCTCCTAACCGTGGTGAGGGCGAACTGACAGGAACCAGCGTGGGAAACATAGACGACGATCACTTCGCTTAGCACAACGGGGTTTATTTTTGTGATCATTCATTCTCTCATCTGTCATACAAGCAAGCACACATCCGGGTCCTTCCTCCCGCCTCCCAATGCACGTCACATGCCACCTTGCTGTCCCAGGCTGAGCCTGTAACACTACCCCCACTCTGGATGATGATTAAACCCTTAACATCACTCCAGGACAATACTACAATGCTTCATCCACACTACAACCGCCCCACAACGCGTCATGCAAAAAGACCCCTAAGCAACATTTTTTTATCGAAAAGTGCAAAACGCAATATAAAAAAATAAATAAACAAATAACACACTACAATTTACTGGAACTCTTTTGGTTTACAACATTGCATTAACAATCTGGAACTTTTTTTTTTTTAACACGAACACTGAGGAGGGCAGCGATCCGCCTACACCCTACCTCAGGCAACTTCAGCAATTAGTGATGGACCCAGTCACCAAAGTATGTTGGGGGTCTGCGGGCCCTCCGAGGCATCTGCACAGGTGCAGAAGAAGAGCGATGAGTCGCAGCCTGATTGCTGGGCGAGAATACAGCCCCCATATCATCCAATTGAGGAGGAACACCACGTGTAGAAGGGGGACCGCTGTCCTCTGCTGCAGGCAATGATGAGTCGGGGCGGCCTGAAGTAGCCTCTACCGGAACAGGATCCTCTGCCTCCGATGGTGTGTCCAATAGGTCGAGGGGGCCGACTTCAGGAACAGATGAGTCAGAGTCAAGAGGAGGGGACTGTACCTCCATTGGAGCCCAGGAGTCGGCATCCTGATGTGCCCAATTGTTGTCCAGCGTTGTTCGGGCGTGGTAAGGCTTCAACTTGTCGTGGTGAACCACTTTGGCGCCGGACCGTGGACTTCTTTTTATCCTGTAGACCAGGTCATCCAAAACACCCACAACAAAGTAGGGGCCATCATAAGCAGGTAAGAACTTCTTGACTCTATTCTTCACTCTTTTGGTCCCTTTGACCAGGTGCCACACTGCATCCCCAATTTTGTACAGTGCTTGGCAAATGTTCTTATCATACTGCCTCTTAGCTCGTTCACTTGACCTTCCGAGCACGTCACGGGCTAGTTGGTGGGAAAGCTCCAATCGCTCCCTGAGCTGCATGACATACTCGGGTGGAGTGTTATCAACGTTGTCTGGGGGCGGACCAACTACCAAGTCAATTGGTTCAGTTATTTCACGCCCAAAGATCACCATATTCGGGGTTAGTCCAGTAGAGCTGTGTCTGGTAGATCGGTACGCCATCACTGCATATGGGATCATCAAATCCCAGTCCCAGTGGCAGCGCTCTGCAGTGGTGGCCAGGATCTTCTGCAAGGTGGCGTTGAAACGCTCCACCTGGCCGTCCGACTGGGGGTGGAATGACGTAGTGCGGGTCTTCTCAATTCCCAACAGTTCACACATTCTTTGAAAAACTGCTGACTCAAAATTGGTGCCCTGGTCACTGTGCAGGCTGTGCGGAGCGCCGTACCTACACACCCACTCAGTTACAATCTTTTCAGCGATCGTTGATGCACGTTCATCTGGGACCGGATAGGCCTCCACCCACTTACTGAAATAGTCCTGTACGACCAATATGTATCGGTTATGTCTCTCCGTCTCGTTCATCGGTCCCATCAAGTCAACTGCTACTCTCTCCATGGGTGAACCCACCCGCACGGTTCCCATAGCTGCTCGAGGCGTGCCTTAGCAGCGCAGCTCGTGCAAGTGCGGCACCACAGGGTAACATCATCCTTCATATTGTACCAATAGAACCTAGTCTGGAGTCTGGTCAGAGTCCTCTCCACCCCAAAATGACCTCCCACTGGGCCATCGTGCATCTGCTCCATGAGGGCATTTCGGAAAGTGCGTGGTAACAATGTCTGAGAGTGGAACTCCTTCCCATCGGGAGAGTAATACTTCCTCATCACAGCCCCATCTTTCAGATATAGTCTCTTCCATTGTGTCCAGTATGCTTTGGTGGCTGGGCTATGCTGAGCTATGTCAGTCCAAGGTGGCCGACTATCCCCCCCATCTAGCCACATCTTTAACGGGGCAATGTCTGCGTCTGCACTTTGTGCGTCGACTAATTGTTCTGGGGTCCAACCGCTGAACAGGTCGGCAGGGGACTGCTCGCTCACACGGTGGACACTCGGGCAAGATTCAATCTGATCATTCACGCGCGGGGGATTCGGCATCGGGATCATGCTTGCTTCAGGGGTTGACATATTTCTATTGTCCTCAACTACCCCCACTAGGGAATGCGGTGCATGTACCCCACCACCTGTGGTACCCGCCGGACTGCCGTGGATCGCATTACTCCGCCATCGATCGCCCGACGCAGGCTCCTGCACCGCACACGGGCAAGAAGAACGACATGGCCTTCTAGAGAGTGCATCCGCATTTTGATGGTTCTTGCCCGGTCGGTGGAGCACTTGAAAATCATAGTCGGCTAATTTCTCTAACCACCGCACGAGTTGGCCTTCTGGCTCTCGTAATCGAGTTAACCATCGTAAACTACTGTGATCCGTGCGAACCTTGAATGGCCTTCCAAGCAAATACTGCCTGAAATGGCTCGTGAACTCGACGACAGCCAAAAGTTCGCGTCTTGTAGTGCAATAGTTTCTCTCGGTGACGGACAACCTCCTACTGCCATAAGCCAGAACCCTCTCTGCCCCGCCCTGCACTTGGGAGAGGACCGCCCCGATACCCGCATCGCTAGCATCAGTGTCTAGGAACATTTCACCACCGTCGAGGGGGTACCCTAAAATAGGCGCGGAGGTCAACCGCCCCTTTAGTTCCTCAAATGCTCTTTGACACTCATTAGTCCAATTGAATCGCGCGTATTTCTTGGTTAACTCGTGAAGTGGTCTAGCTATGGTGGCAAAATTTTCCACAAAACGCCTGTAGTAGGAAGCCAATCCAACAAACTGGCGCACCTCCGAGATGTTTTCCGGCGGGGGCCATTCTACTACCTTTTGAATCTTTTGGGGGTAAGTGGCAACGCCCTCGGCCGACACTACATGATCCAGGTAAGCCACTTTCTCCCGGAAAAGACAACATTTGGAGGGTTTCAATTTAAGATTGGCCTGACGCAGCCGGCCAAAAACTTGATTCAACCGCTCCAGCATTTCAGTACAGTCTTTACCGAGAACGATGATGTCATCGAGGTAAACTAAACACGTCTCCCACTGCAATCCGACCAACACTCGGTCCATCAACCTTTGAAATGTAGCCGGTGCATTGCAGAGACCGAACGGCATCACGTTCCACTCAAATAGACCCTTGCGGGTGCAAAACGCGGCGGCCTTACGGGCCCGCGCAGTCATTTCCACCTGCCAGTATCCAGAAGTTAAATCTAGGGTGCTAAAGTATTTGGCTGTGGACAAGGTGTCCAGGGTGTCCTGGATACGTGGCAGAGGATATGCGTCCTTAATAGTACGTTCGTTCAGAGGCCTATAGTCCACGCACATTCTTGGGGTCTCATCCTTCTTTTTAACCATTACAATTGGTGCAGCCCAACTACTGTTGCTGGGTTGAGCCGCCCCAACAGCTAAACTCTGCTGTAATTGCTGGTCGGCAGCAGCCTGTTTTTCACTCGACATTCTGCGCGGAGGTTGCTTTATAGGGGGACCCGGCGTGGTTAAAATGTCATGTTGAACTAGTTTGGTACGACCTAAATCATTCGGACCCGTGGAGAAAACGTCTCCGTGAGACTGTAACAAATGTGCCAACCTAAGACGGTCTTACACACCGAGGTTGACACAGCTCTCAGAGTACAATGCTTGTAAGTGGCCGGGCACTATTGGAAATGTATGGTTAGAAGATTCAGATTGTGCCACTAGCGGCTGTGGTCCACCCTTCTCCAATACCTCGGCCGGCTGCAGTACCCCAACCACCGCCCCTCTCTTTAGAGTGAGTGGCTCCGCGCCTAGTTTGAGAACTCGAATGGGGACAATCGCGGAGTTGCGCGGCCGGACGACTGCACGAGCCACTAGAACCTGATGCTTCTCAACAAAACCTTTGGTTGGGGTCATCATCATATCACCCGCTCCTACATGGCGACGGCCAATTACTCCTGGAACCACATACTCGCAGTCGGACGCGAGCACTGTGGTGCGGGCTACTCGAACAATGTAGGTCAGGACTTTGCGGTTTGGATTACAGCGGGGCACGCTCTCACCAAAAAGAATAGCTTCTTGACGGCCATAATTTAGCTGTGCCTCAGCTTGCCGAAGGAAAGGATGCCCGAGGATAGCTTCGGTACCATCTGTGGTGTTAGCCACAACAAAATTTACGCAAACCGCCTTCGTACCAACATTCACGGGCAGGTCTGTTTCGCCCAGGACAGCTACGCCACCCGGACCGATGCCCTGCAAAACCTGGGCACTGGAGGGCTGCATCTGAGGTTTGCATTCGGGAGAGATAGTGTTATAGAGGCGAAGCGGCAGCACATTTCTCCGAGCGCCCGAATCCAAGATAGCACACAATTTTATCCCGTGAATTTCTATTGAAACACTCATCTCGTCCTCTGTGTCTTTTACGCGGCTAACTATCGTAACAGAATCAGGTGATGGGGTCACACCAAAACTTGGGGAAGTGTTTTTGGGCTGGCGGGGCGAAGAGCAATTTTTCCGTATGTGTCCTACACCACCACAGTTGTGACACACAACCCTCCCACGGTTCCCCTTCACACTTTCCCCTTTTACAAGCTGCAAGTTGGGAGTTTCTGGCACCCCCTCTAGCTGGACAAAAGAACGGCCGGCCACCCCCACTGCTCCCTGACCTACCGCCAAGGAAGGGTCCTCCGGTGCCATTGCCGCTCTGATGCGTCGCTCCGCTGCGACTTGTGAACTTGGTTGCCTTTGCTGAGTGACAGCTCGGGCAGCCCTTCTGGTGGTCTCGTATCGGTGGGCTATGCCATAAGCCCTGCACAGTGTGCTCGGCTGCTCCTCCAGAGGTTTTTGCACCAAGTCAGCATCCGCGAAGGCGTTGGTGAAGATCTCCACACTTATTGCCTCCTGCTCCAGCTCCGTGCGGGCAGCATATGCGATGGACACTTTCTCATAGATGTCATCTCGGAGGCTTTGAAGTGTCTCACCCGGATGTCTGCGTCTCCGCCGCAATTCAACAGCAACGGCGGCAGCATGCTCCGAACGCGGACCATAGGCGATTTCAACTTCATCAACTATTTGTTGGTAATTCCATCTGGAAGACCTTGGGTTTTTGTGGACAATGGCGCCGGCTGCACCTGTCAGGCTGAACCTCAGCTGGACAGCCATTGTTTTCTCAGACCAATGATTTGCTTGGGCACAGCTTTCAAACTGGTGGAGGAAGTCTCTCCAGGATCCCGTGCCATCAAAATGGCCTGGTCGTAGCGTAGGTATGCGCTCCCTTTGGTCGAAATACTCCTCATCATCATCACCAAGATGGCGGCCGTCATCGTATAAAGTCATTGAGCGGTGTAGTGAAACGTTAGCACTCCTCCCTTTGGAAAGGTCACGTTCACAGTAAGAAGGCAGCGAATTGCTTCTATGCATGAAAGGGTTACCGCCATCAAAGAAAGCATGGGCTTGTTCACTTTCACGACAGCTACAGTTTATTTGAAAGCAGGTGTTGAAAGCATTACTTTTCTTCCCACATGAACGGCGCATAGGCGACGTGGCACGGCTCTTACCACGCGTATAAATTCCCTCCACTGCCTCCGCGGGCTCAGCTTTTGGCGCCCGCCAATCGTTTGTTGATGTTACGAATGGGTTGGATGACGATGAATATGGCGGGGTAAGCAGCCATTCCCCTACGGCGGGTGGCGCCGCTCCGAACGGCGTACTAAAGGCGAGTCGTTGGTTTGTGCCGCTGGCGCCGACACGATCGTCGTCGGCGGTGGTCCCAACAGTCCCAATTATGTCCATCAGGAATGGATTAGTAGGAGAGAATGTGTGCCGAACATGGCCGCTTCCCGTAGTTTCCCCGCTGCAGTCGCGCGCTGACATCTTCCACGTCTTTTTCCGCGCTCGTTAAGTTTGATCCCGGACGAGCCCCCAATGTTACCTTCCGGATCAGGTATGCGTCAGCCTTTTCAGCTCCTAACCGTGGTGAGGGCGAACTGACAGGAACCAGCGTGGGAAACATAGACGACGATCACTTCGCTTAGCACAACGGGGTTTATTTTTGTGATCATTCATTCTCTCATCTGTCATACAAGCAAGCACACATCCGGGTCCTTCCTCCCGCCTCCCAATGCACGTCACATGCCACCTTGCTGTCCCAGGCTGAGCCTGTAACACTGCCAAACTTATATATATATATATATATATATATATATATATATATAATTTTTTAATTAAGTTCCTGCAATGCTCACCTTCCCCCATTAGATGGCACGCTGAACATTGGTTGCCCTTTGTATTAGTTTATTATGTCTGGCATTCCAAACCCACTGTATTTCTGCACGAAATACCACAAGTCTTGTGATTCCATCATTCACTCACACCATCACACAATAATACCTAAATTTACATTTCCAGGTCTGGAAAAGAGTGAGATTTGCTGGCCGCTACGCTAAATAAATCCACTTTATGAATTATATTGTAGCGTTGGGGAAGCCTCACACATCCTAGCATGCTTTGGTTGAGCATGAAGGGAAGAAATTTTCGGTCCACTGTTGTCTGCCTATCCCCAGCGCAAACATTGAGATATCCGTCTTCCCCCACCAAATCGAGTCATGCTGGAAGGTGCGCGGATTTGCCAAAATAAAAAATATATACATTGAGTTTTAGAGCAATAATTAGTCATGACCACATTTATAATTTCATCTGGGTGAAATAACAAAAGCTTGCGGTCAAAATGGAGCAATCAGGGTTTGTCCTCATTGTGCAGCTTGTAGCAGGCCTTGCATTCTTGCAAAACAACTACACAAAGATCAAACAACAAATACAAATACAATTATTTATCTTTGGTCCTAGTATTTCAGTTTAACTTTGTTCTTTGTATTCATTGCAAAGAACTCTGCTTCACACTAATTTATAATATTAATGTATTGTATCAATTATTTATATTTATAAATTGTAATATGTTATGAGTTTATTATTACTCCATCCACTAGTTCATTTAGTAGAAATTATTGATGTTTTTTGTTATTAGTCTAATTTTATACCGTGAAAAAAAGTTTTTTTTTGTTGTTCATTTTTTAGATTTTATTTTTCAATCAATGAACATTTATTACCACAAATAACAGAAAGGAAAGTACTGAAAGTTTTGAGAATTTTATTGAATTGAGAAGCTTTTGAACATGGAGTCACTAAAGTGGAAAATGCGAGCAGAGGACTTGATGTATGAACAGGTATGCAAATGCTGCGTCTTGCAAAGTCATTGACGCAAACATACCGCCTGAGAGAGAGAGCTATTTTCATTGCACACTGTTAGTAAATTGGCGTGTTCATTCATTTGCGTGTGTTTACTCTGCGATGAGGTTTGCACACTACACATTCGATCCAAATGTTCCTGTCGCTTCTGTCAAATGTTAGTCCCCATGATGGCCCGCAACTCAAAAAGTTGTCCATCCCCTGCTTTAGATTGCACTTGGTGCTACTCTTATGCTTGGTATGAAAATAAGGCCCTCAGAGTTTTCGATTGTTCACTTTCTAAAAACTAAATTTGAAAAATAACTCATATTACCCTTTTCGTTGATGATTATGATGTCGGTTGTGGTGATTATAATATGATAAAAACACTACTAAATTATTATAATATGGTGAATTTGATCAATGATGAATAATATACATAATCATAAATAAAAATATGAAATATATATGAACAATAGTAAAAATATAAAATATGATAATGCAAACAACATACTATATTGTTAAAAAAAAATCTGGATTTAATGTATCTCCCAAAGATAACGATGAGTATTTTACAGGGAAATAAAATAAAATACTGTAATCATAAATACAGCAACTTACTAGACATGAATTTACTGGAAATTATAAGTGCAGCCAAAAATATTTATACTTTACATATTTTGCAGTATCAGTCCTTCCAGTAAAATACTTTAATTTTTACAGTACAAATCTGTGTCAAGTTTGTTTGGCGGTTGAGTGGGAGGACCCAAAAAGCAGGGAAGTGAGTCAGGAGAACTTAATGGGACTTTAATTGATGAAACAAAAAGTTAACAAGGAACTTGGAATAAACTAAAATATCAAAAGGACAAAACAAAAGAACTTAACTAAACTTGAAAATGTGAGAGAGGCATGAGGACAACTGACATGAACATCAACAAGGACAATACACTGACAAGAATTGAAAGAAAACAGGGAACTAAATACAAACAAATTGAAGGGACAACGAGGCGCACCTGGACAAGACACAAAGCGTTGGAAGGAGCCGTTTGATTAACACTGGGGCTTGTGGTCACAATAAACATGACGAGACACAGCAAACACAAGGAAAAAACAAAAAACTAAATACTAAACCAAAAACAAAAAAGACAGATCATGACAATCTGGAATTTATTTGTGTTTGTCAAAGGCAACATTATTTCATCATCTGGACCTAGTACTATTTGAATTAGAATTTAATTTCGAACATGCAGTCAAAAAAAAAAAAAAAGAATATCGAATCTACGAAAAAAAAAAAAAACATTACCCCCAAAAACACATGTACTGCTTGTCTGAAAAGAGTAGAAGAGAAATCAAGCTTCTATGCTACTATGTTGTGCAAATATAACATCTATCAAATTTGATAGGCGGAGGGTTCATCAGCAAAGAATGCAGCAATAAGCATGAAACCTCCTCAGCAATGGATACCTATGGGCGGCACAGTGGGCGACTGGTTAGCACGATTGCATCACAGTGTCGAGGTCGGGGGTTCGATTCAGGCTCCGGCCTTCCTGTGTGGAGTTTGCGTGCTCTCCCCGTGCCTGCGTGGGTTTCCTCCGGGTACTCTGGTTTCCTCCCACATTCCAAAAACATGCATGGGTTGTTGTTTGGACACTCAAAATTGCCCCTAGGTGCGAGTGTGAGCGCGGATGGTCATTCGTCTATGTGTGCCCTGCGATTGGCTGGAAACCAATTTAGGGTGTACCTCGCCTACTGCCCGAAGATAGCTGAGATAGGCTCCAGCACCCCCCGCGACCCTTGTGAGGAGAAGCGGTACAGATAATGGATGGATGGATACCTATGAAGTGGACATTATATTGATGCAAGTTTGGATTGTTTGAACTTGTCTCAGAGTATGTTTAAACCACAACCTTGTTTTATGTTGTTTTTGGTTGGAAAAACCTTAAAATAACGGCAATCGGTTTTTTTCTTCACTTTCATTTGTTTAATATACAGTAGTACTCCTTCCGTCACTCGGATCTGAGATATACTTTACTGCACTTGTTTAATTAAATTTTTTTGTTGAAATGTTTTCTTTCACTGTTCTGGCGCTTCTGGATGTCATTGAGTTTAAAGGCCACTCTGAGGTTGTACCACATGAGCGTGTGCGCCCATATGCACACACACACACACACCCCCACGCGCACGCACACACAATTGGAGGGGGATTGGTTAAATCTGAGATAAGTGCTGTGTCAACTCAAATCACAGATTCCCAGCAGACAAATCACACTTGCACGTAGTTCACTTTCACCCAGGATTAGCAAATCATACACACATGTTCTTCTTAAGATCAGAAACAACAGACTGCTCACAGACAAATACCATGTTTGTCCATGTAAGACTGCATGCTGCATTTTAAGAAACACACAAAATAAAGTGTTACAAGCATTCATTACAAACATTGCATAACGCAAATATAAATGATGTGAGCATGAAACAATGTTGTAGCTAATTGAATGGTGATCTCTCTCTCTCTGTCATGTTGCCCTCTTGAATGCTTGGCCTGGAGGCTCGACTTGGACTTAGAGAAGGCATCTGTTGAATATCGGCCTGCAACCTGCTGCGAAAGACCTCCAGAGTTGATTGCTAAGAAACATAAAACAGGTGCATGCAAACACGCACACACATACGCACACAGAGGAAATGGACCCCAGATTTTGACCAAGAGTCTGCAAAAGGGGATTTCTCCAAGTACGCAGTATGTGCATCTCTTGCACTAACATACAAGTTGGGTGTGCAGTGGGCATCATTTGAACCACTGATTGCTTGTGGTAAGGCTGAAAAATGTTGCAAAAATGTAACTTTTTGATGTTGTAGTTTGTTGCAAAATATTGTCTTTGTAGCATTGACTAAAATTTATTTGGCACATTACTCATCTCACAGTCTTGTGCAGTCGTCGCCAAGAATTGTGTAGTGACTCAAATGTTATGTTTCACTATCTGGGCTGCTTAGTTTTGTCTTCCACATTGTTTCTTTATTGTTGTAATGAGGGGCCTTTTTCTTTTTCCTTTCCTTTTTCTTTTTTGTCCCTCCCAATGTCATGATCCGCGTCGGGCATGACAGGGGCTTTGTTATTGTTTTCATGTGCATGCGGTTTTGTTATTGTTTTCGTCACCTCCCTGCCATGTGCACTTTGTTTTTGTTTTGTCAGCTGAGTGGGGCGTTTCCCCTCAGCACTCCCTCCTCACCAGCCACGCACCTGTTCCCCGTTACCCTCATCACGCACCTGATCCCCATCCGCTCCCTTAATGACCGGACTATTTAAGCCTCCCAGACCAACTACTCAGTGTCGGGTCATTGCCGCACTTTACGGACTTCCACGACCACGTTTGTTCTCGTTCCTTGTTCTCGTTCATGCTCTGATTCTCGTTCCGCTCTCGCTCACGCCCCCGCTCTCGTTCATGCCCTTTATCCTTGTCCCAGTTAGTCGTGTTCACTTTGCCCTGGTTGTTTTGTATCCAGCCACGTTGTTTGTCCATGTTCGATCCCTTCAATAAATTCCCTTAAGTTACCCTTTTCCCCTGCTTCCTCGCCTTTTGGGTCCACCTCCTCTTCGCCGAACGGCGAACCCTAACAGAATGACCCGACCAACTACGGACCCAGGGGGAAGCTCTCGGCGACGTCATCGTCGTCGCCGATCGGACAGACGCCCTCATCAGCCTGCCGACCAATCTCGCGTCCATCACGTAGGTGCAATGTTCCGTTCTACGTCTGTTTCTCCCCTCTCCTTCCACGATCACTGTATTGATTACCAACCGGTCATACCTCCACATCTTATCATAGACTGCGACTACGAAGACGAATTTGAGCGCCTTGCCATTTCACCCCCTCGCATTGTGGTCAGATCATGAGGACGATTTTGAATACATATACCACCTGTTATACGCCCAGCCTGACACAGATTCGGTTAGGACCCGTCACTTTCCTCCCCCCGAACAACTTCCGTCATCTTTTTCTTTTGACTGTTTTGAGTCCACTTCCCACTCTACCTCGCGCGCTTCACGTCCAAAGTCACGGTCCCGTCGCTCCCCTCGTCCACCGTCGCTTTCCGCACCTGATCACGTTCCCCTTGCGCATCATAGCTCACGTTCACCAGCACCTATAGTCTCGGTCCCTCGTGTCTCCCATTCCCCTGATTCCCTATGGCGGCAGGCTGATAGGGATCAGTTCCCCCGTCTCGGCTGCGCCCTGGCTGCAGCCTCCACGTCAGCTGCACAGACCATGCCGCCTCCACGCCTGTTGCAGCAACCAGTGCCGGCTCCTCGTCAGCTGCAGCCTCCAGTGCCGGCTCCTCGTCAGCTGCAGCCTCCAGTGCCGGCTCCTCGTCAGCTGCAGCCTCCAGTGCCGGCTCCTCGTCAGCTGCAGCCTCCAGTGCCGGCTCCTCGTCAGCTGCAGCCTCCTGTGCCGGCTCCTCGTCAGCGGCAGCCTCCTGTGCCGGCTCCTCGTCAGCGGCAGCCTCCTGTGCCGGCTCCTCGTCAGCGGCAGCCTCCTGTGCCGGCTCCTCGTCAGCGGCAGCCTCCTGTGCCGGCTCCTCGTCAGCGGCAGCCTCCTGTGCCGGCTCCTCGTCAGCGGCAGCCTCCTGTGCCGGCTCCTCGTCAGCGGCAGCCTCCTGTGCCGGCTCCTAGTCAGCGGCAGCCTCCTGTGCCGGCTCCTCGTCAGCGGCAGCCTCCTGTGCCGGCTCCTCGTCAGCGGCAGCCTCCTGTGCCGGCTCCTCGTCAGCGGCAGCCCTCTGTGCCGGTTCCTCGTCCGCTGCAGCCCTCTGCGCCGGTTCCTCGTCCGCTGCAGCCTCCAGAGTCCCACTCCGGCTCCTCCCCAGCTGCTGAGCCCCGTTCAGGCTCCCCGCCTGTTGCTGAGCCCGTCTCGGCTCCTCGCCAGTTGCTGAGCCTCGTTCCGGGCCCTGCCAGCGCCCCAGGTCCACGTTCCGGCGGAGCACGTCCTGCGTCCGCCCCAAGTCCATGTCCCGGCGGTGCACGTCGTGCGTTCGCCCCAAGTCCATGTTCCGGCGGTGCACGTCGTGCGTCCGCCCCAAGTCCATGTTCCGGCGGTGCACGTCGTGCGTCCGCCCCAAGTCCATGTCGCGGCGGAGCACGTCGTGCGTCCGTCCCCAGTTCATGTTCAGGCGGAGCACGTCGTGCGTCCGTCCCCAGTTCAAGTTCAGGCGGAGCATGTCGTGCGTCCGTCCCCAGTTCAAGTTCAGGCGGAGCACGTCGTGCGTCCGCCCCAAGTCCATGTCGCGGCGGAGCACGTCGTGCGTCCGCCCCAAGTCCATGTCCCGGCGGAGCACGTCGTGCGTCCGTCCCCAGTTCATGTTCCGGCGGAGCACGTCGTGCGTCCGTCCCCAGTTCAAGTTCAGGCGGAGCACGTCGTGCGTCCGTCCCCAGTTCACGTTCAGGCGGAGCACGTCGTGCGTCCGTCCCAGGTTCACGTTCAGGCGGAGCACGTCGTGCGTCCGTCCCAGGTTCAGGTTCAGGCGGAGCACGTTGTGCGTCCGTCCCAGGTTCAGGTTCAGGCGGAGCACGTTGTGCGTCCGTCCCAGGTTCACGTTCAGGCGGAGCACGTTGTGCGTCCGTCCCCGGTTCACGTTCAGGCGGAGCACGTGGTGCGTCCGTCCCCGGTTCACGTTCAGGCGGAGCACGTGGTGCGTCCGTCCCCGGTTCACGTTCAGGCGGAGCCCGTCCCGCGTCCGCCTCCGGTCCAGGATCCGACAGCGCCTGTCCTGCGCCCGTCGCAAGTGCCTGCCCCGGCAGCGCTCGGCGACCCACGGTCGCTCCCGGCTCCTGCCTCGGCGGTGGACGACGACACGCCGCCGCCTCTCGACTCTGCCTCGGCGGCCTTCGACGACGCGCCGCCGCTTCTCGTCACGGCCTCGGCGGCGTCCGACGGTCCACCGCCGCTCCACGTGCCTGTCTCGGCGGGGTTCGACCACCAACCGCCGCTCCACGTTCCTGTGTCGGCGGGGTTCGAGGACCAGCCGCCGCTCCACGTTCCTGTGTCGGCGGGGCTCGACGACCAGCCGTCGCTCCACGTTCCTGTCCCGGCGGGGTACGACGTCCAGCCCCCGCTCCACGTTCCTGTCCCGGGTGCGCCCGGACGTCCGCCTGAATGGCCACGGGTGGACTCATGGATCTGGCCTCCCGGACGTCCGCCCGAATGGCCTCGACGGGACTCGCTGGTCTGGCCTCCAGGACATCCGCCAGACCGGTCTCGCTCGCGGTCCCTGGTTCCGCCTCCCGGACGTCCGCCCGACTGGCCACGACGGGACTCGCTGGTCTGGCCTCCCGGACACCCGCCAGACCGGTCTCGAACTCGGGGTCGTTGAACCACCTCCCGACCCCTTCCGCCCACCCTCATTTTTGGACATGGTTTTTCTTTTTGTTCTTTTTGTGGAATCCGTCCCTTGAGGGGGGGGTACTGTCATGATCCGCGTCGGGCATGACAGGGGCTTTGTTATTGTTTTCATGTGCGTGCGGTTTTGTTATTGTTTTCGTCACCTCCCTGCCATGTGCACTTTGTTTTTGTTTTGTCAGGTGAGTGGGGCGTTTCCCCTCAGCACTCCCTCCTCACCAGCCACGCACCTGTTCCCCGTTACCCTCATCACGCACCTGATCCCCATCCGCTCCATTAATGACCGGACTATTTAAGCCTCCCAGACCAACTACTCAGTGTCGGGTCATTGCCGCACTTTACGGACTTCCACGACCACGTTTGTTCTCGTTCCTTGTTCTCGTTCATGCTCTGATTCTCGTTCCGCTCTCGCTCACGCCCCCGCTCTCGTTCATGCCCTTTATCCTTGTCCCAGTTAGTCGTGTTCACTTTGCCCTGGTTGTTTTGTATCCTGCCACGTTGTTTGTCCATGTTCGATCCCTTCAATAAATTCCCTTAAGTTACCCTTTTCCCCTGCTTCCTCGCCTTTTGGGTCCACCTCCTCTACGCCAAACGGCGAACCCTAACACCCAATAAATCTGTTCAACTCTGCTTCTCTGGCATTTTCTAAATTACAGTAGAATTGTATTGCACTGCACATAATACAAACCAATAATAATCATTCAATCAGACTTTTATTAAAAAAACACAAAAATTGAACTAGCAAATTTTTCAATGTCAAATGCCATAGTTAACATCATATACTTGTTTCCTGTTAATTTTGTTTTAACAATCACCATGTTTTGTTTCATTTTCACACAATTGCTTGTTTCTTAAATTTCACCAAAGGTGTGTGTTGGTGCTTATTTCCTTGGATTACTTTGTGTAGCTAAGTAAAATGTTCCAATTTTCTACTAATTGATACACACACTATCTTTTTTTTTCCAGATGGATACATTTATTAATTGTATCTTACCAAACAGAGACACAGTGGGCCATTTATTGTCTCCCACTGGGTAAGCAGACATACAGTGAGTTATTACAGATATCAAGAATGATTTGTCTTGGTTCAAAAGGCAGGGGGTCAGACAGCAAGCTCTAACCTGGTGTGAAAAATCTGTTCAGGAACATACTGTGCCATAACTCTACAAGCCTTGCAGCAAATAGCCATAAGAGCGCTATGGGGTTCATCTTGTCTTCTTTTTAAGGTACTTTAAATTTTCTTTCCTCAGCCAATATTTTTTTTCCATTAAAGAGAAAAAACTCTCTTACCATGCTCACAGTTTTTATTATGACAAAAGCTGGAGTGACAAATAGCCATAAAAGGCTTGCAAGTGTGATAATATACCACACTGTTGGGTGATTCATAATCAAATTTATTTGATGAATATTTCCAGCTATTCCTGTGTATAGTTACGATGACGAGCAACAAGGCCAATGAATGAATCAAATTTGATGACAAGTTCCAAACTAAGAGCTGTAACTCTGAATCTCAAAAACGGAAATGATGATTTCACACATTACATGACTGCTATTAATTTCCAACAACAAATAAATTAACACAGTTATTTTTCCCCCAGGTTCTTTTCACAGAGGTAGTTTTGAATATTCTTTTTCCCTTAATAAGTAATATCACCTTTTAAAAACTGCAATTTATCTTTACTCGGGCTATCTGATATTTGCATTTGTTTGACGATCTTAAACATTGTAGTAGGTGAACAATGAAGAGAAGTACGAATTTGAGAAGAGAGCAAATACTTTTTATTGTATCCATCCATTATCTGACCTGCTTCTCCTCTCTAGGGTCGCGGGGGGAGCCTATCCCAGCTTTCTTCTGGCAGTAGGTGTGGTACAACCTTAACTGGTTGCCAGCCAATCACAGGGTGCACAAAGACGAACAACCATTCAGACTCACAATCACACCTTGGGACAATTTAGAGCATAGGTATTCAATTAAAAGTCACAGAGGTCCACGACTAAAATTTCTTCCAATTAAAAGGTCCGAACCAAAGTCCAACTTCCCTTAATGTCTAGTCTATGATCACATTTTTACATAGTTTCAATATTTAGTCATTTTCAACAGAGCGCACTCATATACTAAATATTTAGCAATGTTTCCATTAAACACCTTTGCCACTCAAACAAATATAAGGCGTTTATTTCACATTCAAGAAAATGTGGCTTCAGGAATTTAAGGGTGCCACTTCCAAAAAAAAACCTGTAAAATATCTCCTTCAGAAATATATCAAGTGCTAAGCATTGAGTTAACATCTTTTACCTTTTTTTCCGAAATCAAAGAGTTATCAGCCTAAAAAAAACAGAAAGCCTAATTATCCAAGTAAAACAGGTTAACATGTTGAGTACACAATCAATAGAAATGGCTGTCCTCATGAAAAACAAATTCAAAATGAGCTTTGACACCGCCTTTTCTTTTGAATATTTTTAACTTCTCTTAATGAGAAAATGAGTTTGTGACTGCCCTGCCAGTGACTTAAATCTGGGTTGGAACGGAGTCAGGGACATTGGGATTTGGTAGATTATTTCACACATCTGGGCTTTGGGTTTTCCTCCGAGTTGGCTGCCAGGATGGCCGAGTGGTCTAAGGCGCCGCGTTCAGGACCCAGTCTCCCCAGGAGGCCTGGGTTCGAATCTCGAATTTCCCCATTGTGGGACTAATAAAGGGCAAATTATTATTATTATTATTATTATATTATTAAATAATGTTTGTGCAACCACATTTAAGCACTCCTTCACAACTTCCCCATCACTGAATTTTTTTTATGTTTCCCTAAAATCCATCATACTTTTAATGAACATTCGTTTGCATGCCGCTGGGCTGTAAAAGAAAATGTAAAAATCTGTTACACTGCACTGGAAGTTCGATGTTTTTGCGTGCGCTCACCTCAAACTTCAGCGGATAACTTTGCACAAAAGGGCGGTGCTTTGTTTCGTAGTGGCGCTTCGCAACGTTGCGACGGTTTCAGAGAATATGATGCACACTGGTTTTGAATTGGCTGCAGCCAGAACGAAACTAAATTTCTCCGTCCATTCATTTAAAACAACACGCATCGACCTTGCTAACTTTTTAGCACGGCAAACTGTCAGCAGCACTCTCTTCCGGTCTGCTGCGCAATTGGCAGTTGATCGTAAACAAAAGATTTGATTGGCTCAAATTGCAGCGTCAACGTTTGCGAATGCGCCCTGAAAAAAAATCATCATAGATTGGTCATGGGTCTGGTCCGAACCATCTGGTGATGCCTGATTTAGAGTGTTCAATCGACCTACGATGCATATTGTTGGAATGTGGAACAGGGAGAACATGCAAACTCCACACAGGAAGGCCGGATCCAGAATCGAACCATGCACCTCTGAACTGTGAGGCAGATGTGCTAAGGAGTCGGTTAACATGCCGCCCATACTTTATATTATATATTAATATTTTTACATGACTATTTCTGTTATAGTGTTAGCTCTTGTTTTTACTTTACCACTCAAAGTTATGAGTTTAGTTTTAAATTTTAAATTGTAAAAGATTAAAGTAAAATTAATAAATTGTTTTCTTTTTAATGTGGCAAATAAAATGACACATACAATCACATACTCGCATTTTAAGCATTAAATGTGTACTCAAGTCTCCGTCTCTTCTGTATTTCAGCTGTTTGCATCAGATTTTTTGACATTAAGTTGTATGTGCTGACAGTTTGTGAGGTTTGCTCTCTTTTCTTTCTGCACAAAGCGGGAGGATTTTGCTTGGCATAGCAAGCGAGGTTGTACACATGTTTTATGCAAGTAGCTCCAATAAGCTCCAAGAGAACAGAGACAAGTCAAACAAAAAGTGGAGAAAAAAAATAAGCAACCATTTGCGGTGGCATGAAAACCAGTATAATGTTGCGCACCATCCAAACTAAACTAAGCATTGCAAAAAGAAATGGCAACTGTTCTTTTTCCTCAGGTGAACCATGTCTGAACAAGAATAAATCTGCCTTAATTACCAGTCTAGAACAACACAGCTGCAATAGCAAAAGGCAGCCAGTCCATTCCTGGTGCGTCCTGGTCCGAGGGTGTCAAGAAAGCTGACCCTCACACATAGCAAATAAAAGTGATTTAGTGCTGCTTCACCGCTTGCACCACACTTTATAAAACTGTCCCGGGCAGAGTTATGACGCCAGGTAATGTGTCCATAGACACATATTCACACAACAAACACACATGCATGCAGACACACTTCATTTACACAAACACACAAGCACACACACAGATCCGATGATAGATCCAGAGGCTGAATAGGAATTTGATTGTATCTCAAGATATTTTCACATGCACAAACTCTACCCTTTTAAGGCAAAGAAAATGATGCTCATGAAATGTTCATGGCCATTTCACGATACAATTCATCGAGAAAATATTTCAAATTTTAGTTCTCTAACATTTTGTGCGGCACGGTGTATGACTGGTTAGCACAATGGCATCACGGTGCAGAGTTTGTGGGTTCCAGCTCCGGTCTTCCCGTATGGATTTTGCATGGTCTCCCCGTGCCTGCGTGGGTTTTCTCCGGGTACTCCGGTTTCCTCCCACATTCCAATAACATGCATGGCAGGTTGATTGGACACTCTAAATTGCCCCTAGGTAGGATGGTTGTTCGTGTTTGTGTGCCCAGCAATTGGCTGGCAACCAGTTCAGGGTGTCCCCCGCCTACTGCCCGAAGATAGCTGGGATAGGCTCCAGCGCCCCCCGCGACCCTAGTGAGGAGAAGCGGTATCGATAATGGATGGATGGATGTGTATAATGATTACTTTTTTTATTAGATCCTTGGGTTTATCAAGGAGACCTATAGTTTTAGAAATTTTACTTTAAATATTTTCTGTTTGTGATTTCCAACATAATTTTGCATCAATAACATCACCAAGAAATGTAATTTCATTTACTCTATTTCAATAAAATCAACGATAATTTTGACTTTGACTGCTGCCAAAGATTAGGAACTTCGTCTCTTTTAAATTCAAAGACCAAAAAAGCCTGGCAGGGGACCCCTGCATTAGACTTTGAAAAGCGTGCAGAAATGAGCGGATTTGAATTTGACACCATTACAATGTAGGAATGTGACTCATCATAATACCTGGTGGTGGCTACATGCCCACTCAACTCAGAGAAAATGACCGATGATGACAATGCAGAGATTAAAACATTGCATCAGCAGCCATTCTCAGAAAAAGTTGAGGCATAAGCCCATTAAATATAATTTTGGAGAAACTCCAAAGCATTTCAGACTCTATTGATCTGGGTTCTGCACATTTCGTGTAAGATCCCGGCTAAAAAAACAGAAAACAAAAACTAAATAGACCAGCATGATTTTGTTGTGTCCATGCTGGTCTTTTATGTAAAAAGGTTTTGTTTTTTTTAATGTATGCGTTATAGGGAGTGAGTGTACTAAAGGAGCTTAAGCAGCCTATCAACAGATTGATAATTTATGTTAATGAAGGAAAAAAATTACAATCTTGGCTTACATGGGCAGTGATAACATATTTACATGGGATTAATACCTTTAGAAATAATCATGATCTCCAAGAAAGGGATGGAGTTCAATTGTGCCGCCAACCCATTCAAAACAAAGGCCACATCCCAGAAGAATCGAGGCTTTTCTGGGAGGAGACGTTGACATTTTTCTCTTCAAACTGGCGTGTTGACCTTATTCATAGAAACAACTGTATAACTGTAATCATCCGTTTTATGTTGGTGAATTTGTGATGTCAAAATATGGACCACAAAAAACTTATTTTCGCGATCATGTTCAAGAGGATGGGAATGGAAACGTAAAGGAAGCAGCAAGACTCAGATTCCAAAGTGAACATTTAACACTTTCATAAATATTGCCAAGTACTAAGTTAGTACTTTACCACTGGCTAGTGTGAATGCATACAGAGACATTTGAACAGCATTGAAAGCAGAAACTGTTTTTAAAATAAGTGTAGATGTTTTGACTGTAATTTTGCAAAAAATCTTGGAGTCATGCAAAATGTGTGAGGTTTGGATAATTTTGCGAATATTGTGGAAAAAATTAGACCCGTTTTTTTTTGGGGGGGGGGGGGGCTTTCCTGGGTTAAGTTTGGTTGTTCTCTCTGCCTGTGTGGATTTTCTCCGGGTACTCCAGTGTCCTCCCACATTCCAAAAACATACATGGTTGATTGAACACTCTAAATTGTTACTGTGTGAGTGTGAGAGAGGAAGTTTGTTTGTCATTGTGTGCCCTGCAATTGGCTGGCAACCAGTTCAGGGTCTACCCTGCCGACTCTACTACCCATAGACAGCTGGGATAGGCTCCAACACCCTCGTGAGTCTCATGAGGAGGAGTGGAATAGATAATGGATGGAATTTTAAAAAAAAACACCAGCAGATTTGCAGTGTGTCAAGTTTGGCATAACAGTAACAGCTTGCTGAAAATATTCACATAGGTGGCACTGTAAGGTGGGAAAGTGCAAGAATTCTAACAACCCACAGGCCAGCATTGAAATTGGCATGATCTTTTTTTAAATCACTCACTCTAAATCCTAGTGGCATCTATAATTACTGTTACAGCTCACACAAACACCAATGTAGAAGGTATGACGTAATTAAATATTTTCAAAGATATTTGCATGACATATCAATGTTATCACCAAAATTCCATTCTGACATACTGTGTGAATGTAGTTTAGGAAATTATCACTCATAGATGCACGAGTGGAGCTGAAAGGAGGTCTCTGATTGCCCACGTCACATGCTCAGCTGACTAAATCATCCACAAGGGATCTTGCAATTTGCATGTATAAACGGAAGTACTTTGCACACACCAATCTCAGCTGGGGAGCACACCAGTCAGTGTTGAGAACATCGGCACTGGCCCTAGTCTACAGTGTGGCAGACTATTGCTCCCCGGTGTGGGCAAGAAGCGCACACACGTCCTTGATAGACATACAACTTCGTGCGACAATGAGAACAATCTCGGGCACTTTGAGACCCACCCCTTTAAACTGGCTCCCTACAATGTCGAACATTGCTCCTCCAAACATCAGGAGAGCTACAGCGACACAAGCAATTTTTGAACGGATGAACGCTCTTCCGGAGACCGCGCCGGTGCGAAAGATCATGCAGCAGGCACCGAATACCAACCGACTGAAATCTAGAACCTCTTTCTACAGCGCACAGATTGAAAACTACAATGAGGATGAGTCCTGGCGGCGGGAGTGGAAGCTGGAGGCCCCCAGGGCTGGTGAGGTAATTTCAGACCCCACTGAGAGGTTGCCGGGTTTCAATAGCTGCAGCAGAGGAGAGTGGGCGGCAGCAAACAGACTGCTTTGCAGACAGGCAAGAGTGGCGGCAAACATGCATAAATGGGGCTTACCCGAATCGCCTGTCTGCCCGAAATGCCATGAAGAGGACCAGACGGTCGACCACTTGGTTCTGCGATGCCGAGCGACAGCCTTGGAGGGAGGATTTGAAACCGTGCTCGGTGCACGGAGTACTTAAAGAGTTGGCTGAGAAGGAATGACGTGGAGGTGTAGACACCAAACGCAACTACTACTACCAATCTCATCCACCAGTCAATTTCTGCTACCACATTGTCAAGCATCGTGTGCACTTCCACCGCCCTGATTTTAATGGCAATGAGGAGAGCCACTTTGATTGGCCAGGAGTTGGCTATGTTCCACCTCACAACGGCACATACATAAGGGCGCAAATGCTCCCCGACGCTCTAATCAACCCATGGGCTCAGTTAGACTTTGCTTTGCGCCAGAGTTGCAGTAAACACAAAAAATTAGGGCCCTAAATACTTGACAAGACCCGTACATCTAGTCTGGTTAGTGTAGCATCTCTTTGTGGATGATGCTTGCTTTCATTTTGACACTTTGACAACTAGCTCGTTCGCCAAACGTTTCATCATGGATGCATTCATCACTTGATGGCTGTTCAGACGTTAAGTCATCTTGCATAGTCTTTGGGCCACCTTGAAAATCACATGCCAGAAAAAAAGAGACAGAATAATATGGACACAAATCAACATTACATACTCAAATCTATTTTTTGAGTCTACATGGCCAAATGAGAAAACAGAGCACGGGTGTCAAACTTCAGTCCTAGGGGGCTGCTTTCCTGCATGTTTTTCATCTCTCCCTGCTGCAATACACCCTCCTTCAGATCTTGCTGATGACCTGATGATTTGAATCAGGTGTGTTGCTGCAGAGAGCGATGGAGAACATGCAGGAAAGCGGCCCTTGAGGACTGGGAGTTTGACACCTAAGCTTAGAGCAGGGATCTATGATCCTGTTCCTCGAGGTTCACTGTCTTGCCTGCTTTCCATCTCTGCCTGCTGCAGTACACCTGATTCAAATGATCAGGATCATTATCCAGCTTCTGCAAACCTGCTGATTATCTGATCAATTGAATCAGAAATGTTGCAGAATGGAGAGATGGAAAACAGGCAGGACAATGGACCTCGAGGAACAGGATTGAAGACCCCCGCCCTTGAGGTTTGTGCAGCTCAGTAGTCACATAAATAGTCAGTGAGGCCTTGTCTTCCAGATTGGAGAAGAGAGTGATAATTCCACTAATATAGATAAACCCTTATTGGAGAAGAATAGAAATGACATCCATTTTTAGATATAGTTTACAGATAATTGAGCATGTGCAAAGTCTGTAAAATTAAAAATAGTGAGGAGTTGTGTTTATACTGCAACTTACCCATCACTGTCAGTCATATCTGCCATCAATATGTTGATGAGTTCCTCTCTTATAGTAAATAGGCCTTTAGTTTCTTCATACGCTTTGCATAAAACAGTATCTTCAGACCCTGGTTTCTGACAGCTCAATGTAAACAACCTACAACAGATGTTGCAGTTGTCTTGGAGAAGTTGGAACCGTGTGATTTCATTTTATCTTTTGGCTTTGACATTTTCCAGTTTCATACGTTTTTTCCTCACTATGTTTAGCAGTGCTGCGTTTGACTGGGATAAAATTGTATTCCTCTGGTTTCTTGAGAACCATGAAAGTAAATCAAATCAGAGTGAAGTTCATATTTAATTTTCCAATTAAAAAAGCTAATAAATTAACAAATCTGTTGTTTATGAATTTTTTGTACAAAACTGTAAATACAACACGCCACTAACTGCCACATATGTTGCTTCACCTACCATGGGTGCAAAACTTCCTGGGTAGCTTCTAAATAGTGGCCGTGCAGTAAGTAGCTGACGGTGAACCAACTGCACTCGCAAACAACAAACGTGCTCATAAATGTCATGCACAATATAAGAAAGGAACGCAGAAACTGAGCCCTTATATTAAGCTTGTCTTTTACTTGTCCGTAACCTCCTTGCTACCTGGCGACCAGTACAACAGCAAAGTTTCTGTTTGACAACACTTTACATTATTTTTGGCGCACACACCAACACACGGAACGTTAAGGACGTGACCGGTTGTTTTGGCCACTTGCACTTTGTAAGAAATAAATATTTTTAAATTGGAATATTTTATCCAACAGGGTGTGTAAATAAAGTATTCCATTTATATAAGCAGTAGTTTATACTGATAAAAATAGGTTTTGTTATGAATGGTCAGCAGCCTTTTGGCATCCTTAAAATGTGTCTTTCAACAGTTGGATTTTACTTCAATCCCAATCTTGTCCGACTGTCAACCTACAGGTTTAGATCAAGGAATAAAGACACCACCATTTGCTGCTGGCGTGGCCCGTAAAAAGGTTCATTCCACAGGACATCCGTTTCCCAAGCTCTCTTCACATGTTCCGAGTTGAGCATAGCCAGAGCGTTATACGACGATTTATCCAGTTCGGTTCAATCACATGAATGCCAAGATTAAGCAAATGTGCTGTGTGTTATCTTGTCATGCTACAGTGGTAGCAAAGACAACCCCTTCTTGGTTGCCTGCTGCCCTCTGATGTGGTCCGTGACGGCTCTAACAGTTGTTTGATTAACAGCAGCTGTTTAGGCAACGGAAACCTTCCACGTCAAGCTGTTGGATTCCCAAGAATACAGGTATGTAATCACACAAAGGCCATCACTCAAGATTGGTCCAAAAAAATCACATGCCCACTCAGGGAGCCAGCAGCAAGCATTATGAACTCTTCAGCCTTTCAAATGTTGGCATCTTCAAAAAGAATGTATCAATGAATCAGACACTGGATTTCATTGATGGAATGGAAGTTCTTATCATTTATGCCCAACTGCTTGAGGCAAAAGAATGGCTTGCTTGTTTGTGTCCACCAATTTGTTTGTCAGTTATGACACAGTAAAATGTTTTTTTCAACAGGCACAAGCAGGTGTTTACTTGTCACAACCTGAGTCTTTATCTGAGCAGGTTCAATGAGATTTGCGACACAAAGTCTGAAGTCATGTCCAATTTGGGCTAAAGCAGAACTAAGAGAATAATAGCTGCACACAGGAAGCCTTTAGCCCACCCCACCAAATGTCAAGTATATTTTAGCTTGTCATACTGTTTGTCTTAGTGAAGATTGTTTTATTTGCATAGTAGGCAAGTGAATAGTCCGTGTCCCAGCCACTTCTTCCTGCTCTTCCAGGGAAATCCCAAGGCATTCCCAGGCTAACCAGACATACAGTCCCCGCGGTCTCCTCCTAGTGGAACATGTGTGGAAAACCTCCCCAAGAGGCATTTCAACCAAATGGCAGAGCCACCTCATCTGGTTCCTCTCAATGTAGAAGATGTGAAGGTTCCTGTACTCTGAGCCCCTCCCGGATGCCCAAGCTTCTCACTCTGTCTGCAACAGAGAGCCAAGACACCCAGCAGAGGAAATTAATTTTGGCCGCTTGTATCCATGATCTCGTTCTTTCGGTCATGACCCACAGCTTGTGATAATAGGTGAGGGCAGGAACATGGATCCACTAGTAATTTGAGAGCTACACCATTCGGCTCTTTCTTCAACACGCAGCAGTCTGCATGGCTGCGGATGCTGCGCTGATCTGCCCTTTGATCCCCTGCGCCATTCTTTCCTCACTCATGAACAAGACCCTAAGAAACTTGAGCCCCACCACTTAGGGAAGGATCTCATCCCTACCTGGAGAGGACTCTCCACGCTTTCTCGACTGAGGATGGGAATCAATAAAATTTTAATAATACTACCAGTGCGTTTAACGATACAGCTTATTAAATTTATCTTCCTCTGAACTCGGTTAGTGGAATTATGACCAAAACGTTCCATGTAGGTCTCATCTGACCACAAAACCTTCTCCCATGACTCCTCTGTAACATCCAAATGGTCATTGGTAAATTTAAGGCGGGCCTTGACATGTGCTGGTTTAAGCAGGGAAACCTTCTGTGCTATGCATAATTTCAAACCATGACCGCTTGGTGCATTACCAGTCACCTTGGAAATGGAGGTCCCCGCTCTTTTCAGGTCGTTGACCAAGTCCTGTCGTGCAGTTCTGGGCTGATTCCTCACCTGTATTGGGATCATTGAGACCCCATGTGTTGATATCTTACATGGAGCTCCACGCTGATTGAGATTGGCCGTCAAGTTTATCTTCTTCCATTTTCTAATCCAGACGTAAAAGTTGGACCAGAGGAGAGAACCAACCAGGTATGATAGGTTATCCCACTCTTAGGAACAGAAACCATCGGGGCAGACATTTCTGGCACAACTTCACCCACTTTCCAAGACAATGGGTATGGAATGCAAGTCACTAGAGTCATAAAAATTGAGAAACACTTAAGCAGAAAGAAAAAAGTTCATTGTGTCTTTCACCAGGCTCACAAGTAAATGAAAGTAAAAGGTAATAAAAGGCAAGTGATTTGAGCCAATGCATGGCACACTTGAGAGCTAATAAATAATACGTTATTCAGACAACGGTAGCAATATGAACTGCAAGCTCTGACTGAAAACAA